>NC_056557.1:16000563-16041439 GCF_013358625.1 Macadamia integrifolia
TTGTTTCTATGCTTTATTTATTTTTATTTTTTTTAAATAAATTTTGATTCAACTGAAACAAACTAAAGAAACCAACAAAGAAATATATGATTAAATTTTATATTTTTATTATTTTCATGAAAATCCAAAGTACCTTTTCTATTTAGGCTCCATCTAGTTGCAAGTAAAGAGAAAAGGAAGAGAAGTAAAATCAATTTTGAAAAAAAAAAAATGGTTTTGTAATCATAATTGTGTAGTTTACCTAAAACTATAATCATATTTGATAATTATAATTTTAAGATGTAAAAAAAAAAAAAAGGTTTTTGTAAGCATAATTGTGTAGTTTACCTAAAAATATAATCATATTTGATAATTATACTTTTAAGACATAAAATTTGTCTTAAAACAAAGGCTTTGCAAAGTAAAATTTAATAACCATATTTTAAATGTCTTGAAGTTAATTATATAATCATAAAAAATAATGATTACAAAATTTACACTTTAGTATTGATTTGATTTCCTATGCATGCACTTTAATGCCATTGCAACCAGACTTTAATTTGTTATGAGTCTCACTTGGAGGGTTTTGAGAAGCGAATATAAAATACAATCTAGTAGTCCTGACTTTTAACAATCTTTACAATATGATCACCAAAAATAAAAAAATGAGCAATCCATTGCATGAGACTCCTGTTATTGTAGGGTCTAAGAAGGAAAAATATATGCATGTGCCATTTCTTCGCAGAAGAAATTGTTTCCAAGTTTTGAACCTATGACTAATATGTTTCAATAGTAAAACTTAATCGTTGCATCACAGGCTCACACACTTAACTTTTACAATATGATCATTATTAGATACAAATTTTTTACACTACCAACTTAATTTCTTAAAATTACATCAAACATCTTGAGTGTAAATATTTTATCATTTTTATCGAGAAAATGAACATTCCTTGATCGTGACTTTTACACCACACAACATAACAAAATGCCACCCTTATTCTTATAAAACTTAAAAACACACTCCTCTTGATAACCATTTGCGCCCCTCATTGAACCGGCACTCCTTCACCAAATTATTAATGAACTCTTGTTAGCTTTTCCAAATTCAATATTTTCATTTCTTGACTTATAGCTAGCTTTGGAAATGTGTTTGTAAGAGACGAGAAACTAGAAAGTTCACCAGCACAAGTCCTCCACTTCTACCAACCACCCCCGCCCCCCAACCCCCAAAAAAAAAAAAATCCTCCCCAATAAGGGTGTGCGCAGGATAAGTAACTTACGCTACATGTGCCTGTTATAAAATGGTAATTCAGGTGAATGGAGAACAACGGCCCGGGTTAGATTTCGTCAACAGCTCGACAGTCGACATTGTATTAATACTGGCTATAACCGGTTTCTGACAGATTAAACCCGATTAAACCGGTCACTACACGACCGTTTTAACAGAGTTCACAAGCTCACAGGCCAAAAGTGTGTCTCTCTCTCTTCACGCAGACAAATGCCAAGTAGAGAAGCCTTAATCAAAGTTTCAGTCCCAAAAAACAGTTAGAAGTCAAAAGACAATAACTTTCTCCATCTCTCTAAATTTCTTTATCAATCTTTCCGACCAACCTGTCTTTCCTTTGATTTTCCTTTCCTCTTTTTCCGTTCTTCAGTTTTAATTGAGCTACTCTCTTTCTTGTCTTGGTCGTCTGGTTGTTTGTTCTTCTGATTTTTGAAGAACATAGAAGAAATAAAAAAAAACCCATACCAGAAATCCAAAGAACTGAAATGGGTTTTACAGGGATTGAGTTTCTGATCCTGAAAAAGTTACCCAGTTAATTAATTTCTTCTCAAAGGGAGTGTCTTAAGGGCCAATTTTTCGAGATGGGTGTTGGTGACTTCTTGGTTGTTATCTTCTTCATTGGCTTCTGCTTCCAAGTTCTGGTCTTGAGTTCTCAGAACGTGACTTGCAACCCCAAGGACCTAAGAGCATTGGAGGGTTTGTTGAAGGGCTTGGAATCAGGGATTAGTGGGTGGGGAAGTGATGTTTCTTCTGATTGTTGTAATTGGACTGGCGTCAATTGCTCTTCTTCAGCTGTGGGAGTGAAGAATTCTACAGATTCGGGCAAAAGGGTAGTTGGTTTGGAGCTTGGGAAGAAAAGATTGAAAGGGAACTTGTCTGAATCCTTGGGTGGTCTAGATCAGCTGAGATTCCTGAATCTCTCTCGCAATTTCTTCAAAGGTACTCTTCCTTTCAATCTGTTTCATTTACAGAACTTGCGAGTCCTTGACTTGAGCTATAATTATTTCTCTGGCTTGCTTCCCCGTGAGAGTGATCTACCCGCACTTGAGTATCTTGACATTTCAGAGAATCTGTTTGAGGGTGCCATTGATACTGGCATCTGTGATAACTCAACCCAAATTCGAGTTCTTAATCTATCCATGAACTACTTCATTGGAAAATTTCCTCTTCGATTTGGTAATTGTAGTTCTTTACAACATCTTTGTCTCAATTCGAATTATCTCTATGGGAATTTGCCTCAGGATTTATTTTTGCTAGCAAAGTTGAAGAAATTGTATCTTCAGGATAACAGGATTTCTGGGTCTCTCAGTGCTATGATCGGTAACTTGACAAACCTCATCGAATTGGATATCTCCTTTAATAACTTCTCTGGACCAATTCCAGAAGTTTTCAGTCGCCTTCCAAAGCTACAACATTTTATAGCCCATTCAAATGAATTTGTTGGTCGTTTACCCATTTCCTTGTCAAATTCTTCAACCCTCATCTCCCTTAATTTGAGGAACAATTCATTAGGTGGTTTATTCAATCTTAATTGCTCTGCCATGGCATCTCTCACCTCCCTGGATGTCGGTTCTAACCAGTTCTATGGCCCCATTCTGGACATTCTCTCCTCCTGTAAAAAACTAAGAACCATAAATCTTGCCCGGAACAATATTAACAGCCAAATCCCTGAGTGCTTCAAGAACCTCCATGTACTGTCTTACCTTTCACTCTCGAATACCAGTCTCCATAATCTCTCAGCTGCTTTTGGGGTTCTACAACAATTCAGGAATCTTACGACTTTGGTTCTTACGTTGAATTTCCATGAGGAAGAAATGCCTTCGGATGCAAGCTTCCACTTCCGCCGCCTGACCACCCTCATTATTCCAAACTGTGGTCTCAGAGGCTCAATTCCGACATGGTTGAGTAACAGCACCAATTTGCAGCTTATGGATCTCTCTTGGAACCAGTTGAGTGGAACAATTCCAGACTGGTTGGGTGAGCTGAAGTCTCTTTTTTATTTGGACTTGTCAAACAACTCTCTTTCTGGAGTAATCCCTAAAAGCTTGACTTCAATGGAGAGCCTCATCAGCCGCAATATCTTGTTTGAAGAGCCCTCGCCTGACTTTCCATTTTTCATTAAACGGAACCAAACGGGAAGGGCATTGCAGTATAATCAGATTGGTAGCTTCCCTCCTTCCTTGGACCTGAGCTATAACATGCTTACTGGACCAATTTGGCCGGACTTTGGAAACCTGAAGAAACTCATTGTTTTGGATCTGAAACAGAACTTTCTGTCTGGACATATTCCCAGTGAGTTATCAATGATGAAAGACTTGGAGACTTTGGATTTGTCGTGTAATAATCTGTCAGGTACCATCCCTGATTCCTTGGTTAATCTCAGCTTTCTTTCAAAGTTCAGTGTTGCTTACAATCAACTCTCTGGGAGGATACCATCAGAAGGTCAATTCCTGACCTTCCCAAATTCAAGCTTTGAAGGGAACAAGGATCTATGTGAACGCTCTGCCCCATGTACTGTTGACCAGAATCCTTCTGCAAGAACCCCAAAACAAGCGAGAAAAAAAAGGATCATTGTTGGAACGGCTGTTGGGATTGGCGTGGGTTCAATTTTCATACTTGTTCTTGTGGTTTTGATCATTTCAAGGCCACGCAGTAGGACAAGGGATGACCCTGAAAAAGAAGGCATTGATGCCACCAGTAAAGACTTGGAGCAATTGGGATCAAGACTGCTTGTTCTGTTCCACAAGGAGAGTAATAAAGAGCTCTCCGTTGATGACCTGTTAAAATCCACCAATAACTTTGACCAAGCAAACATTATTGGATGTGGCGGTTTTGGTCTTGTCTATGAAGCTACTCTTCCAGATGGTAAGAAGGTTGCAATCAAACGGCTCTCTGGTGACGGCTGTGGTCAGATGGAAAGGGAATTCCAAGCTGAAGTTGAAACACTCTCAAAAGCTCAGCATGGAAACCTTGTCCTCCTTCAAGGTTATTGCATGTATGGAAATGACAGGCTATTAATCTACTCATACATGAAAAATGGGAGCCTGGACTACTGGTTGCACGAGAAGCTTGATGGAGCTTCCTCGCTAGATTGGGAGACGAGGCTTCGAATAGCACAAGGGGCAGCAAGGGGATTGGTCTACTTACACCAATCATGTCAGCCCCATATCCTACACCGGGATATCAAGTCAAGTAACATCCTTCTAGATGAAAATTTTGAAGCCCATTTGGCTGATTTTGGACTTGCTAGACTTATTCTTCCTTATGACACTCATGTGACCACTGACCTTGTTGGAACATTAGGCTACATCCCTCCTGAATATTGTCAAGCCTCTGTGGCCACATATAAGGGCGATGTGTATAGTTTTGGGGTTGTTCTCTTGGAGCTACTTACAGGGAAGAGGCCCGTGGATATGTGCAAACCAGAAGGGTGTCGGGATTTGATCTCATGGGTGCTTCGGATGAAGAAGGAGAAGAGGGAAAGTGAAGTATTTGATCCACTCATCTATGGCAAGCAAAACGATAAGGAATTGTTACGGGTTCTTGAGATAGCGTGCATTTGCTTGGATGAATCCCCTAAATTGAGGCCTTCCACCCAGCAGATAGTTTTGTGGCTGGATAATGTTGATGTCGATGGCTGACTGGCTAGTCTAAGGGAGGCAAGAAGTTCCATCTTGCCACTTTCAACTAGGCTTCTTATTTCATGGAGATTGGACATACTTTTCTACTCTCTTAAAGTTTCATAACTTCTTTTCTTAACATGAGGGAGATCCTTGTAACAAAAGCAACACATCTGGTATGTAAGTTTCAATCAATAAATAGTTTTACTTATATAGAATAGAAAGAAAAAAAATGGCAGTCTGTCTGGAATGTATTTAATAAGGTTTCTGCATATATAATACTAATGATGGTCAATATTTATTTTACAGAGCAAGAAAATTTGATTTCTTAATATGTTTATCTTTCCTCATAATTTAGCTCCCTATATCATGTTCAATTCCACAATGTTTAAATTTGTGTCTCCTTCTTCCATAGAGGAGGTGGGAATTGATCTGCTATCAGCAGCTGGAGATGTTTTCACCAAGCCTATGGTGGAACCTTTATCATTAGCTTTGTTGCAAGGGACAGAAGGTGGCAATGTTTCTGAATCACATTGAGCTGAGGTGGATTGGTGTCATATGTATAAGTTCAATATTGAAATAGAAAACAGGAATTTGTTCATATGGAGAATCAAACCACCAGATAACTTGTTTTAGGGGCATGATTTTGTACAAGCTGAGAATTTTCAATGTTAAATGCATTCACAGCTATGGTTTCCCTTGGCAAGAGAGAATTTTCAACACCAAGGGCATCATAGTTCATATGGACAAGTAGTATCCATCAAGTTTATTTGCCTATTAAAGCAGAATGCACACAGGACAGATGCTGTTCCACCTCAATTACCTTAATGAAAGATCACTATTTTCAAACCCGAAAGAAACGGTGACGCCATAGCCTGGTTGATATATATATATATATATATATATCCATGTTGAAAATTAATTATTTCTATGATCACCAAGGCTAAAAACAGAGACTCCATTTATTAGTGGTGTTTCCTATAGAAAATTGTGGCTGTCGTGTAATTTGAATGTTGTTCATATTTGCTGTCTTGGTCATGGATGACTATCACATTCCATGGAGGAAGAAGGTTCATTTCCTCAGCGTGGTAGTCATTAAGATGTGGAATTGCACTCCCAAATTCATTGGAGTAAGGCTTTAAGTAGGATTATATGGAGAAGCCTATGAGAGCAGACCAAGTTTGACAGAGACGAGTCATATCTCACAATGGGTCTAAATAAGGAAACAAAATTAGACTCACAATGGTACCCAAAAAAGAAAAGGTCATGTCACCTTTAAGTAAATCATGTTTTCACCAATAACCATATAACCATATAAAGATACATCTCCTTTATTGTAACTTCTCTGGAGTAGGAAGCCTTGGAAAGAATAAAGTACATGAATGTTGGTTCATCCATTGTAAGACTATTGTTTTGAGAGAGATTTGAGTTCCATTCATCTTGTTCATTGAGCACAACCTAAGTGTGTCCCAACTAAGCAGACCCTAAACCATATTGAAATGGTATATTTCAATACCCACTCGGGCACGCCGTGGGGAGAGGTTGCCTATAATCATTCTGTTTTTCACCTTATTCTTTTCTCTTTTTGGTGGAAATATTTTTCAATAAAACTTGAAAAGTAAAAGAAGAGATCATTCAAGCAGGCACATAAACTAGCCTAGCAAGGCACCAACAAAACCATTAAGAAAAAAAAAACTTGGGAAAAAGTCCCTGCAAATAAAAGAAATAGAAAGGAGATAGGTGACCATATAGAGACTGTTAATTGAAACCAAAAAAGAAATAAGAGCATAAAGCAGCTTTGGCTATACTGTTTTAGTGTAATTAGCCACCACATTTAGATTGACAATTGAATATACAAGATTCTATATGCATTTCAGCTTCAATGTGTATAATATATATATATATATATATTTTAGGGGGGGTGGAGGTGGGTGTAGGAAACTAGATGGTACAGGACACTTCCCATTTTCTCCCAACTTAGGAATACATGACAATCTCCCTCGGCGAAGAGACAATGGAAGAGAAAGGAAAATTTTACAAGCAGAAAACATGATAAATTCCTGTTATACCATTGAACTTTATCATAAAATCTCTCATGATGATTTTATTGTCAAGCATTGCAGTCAATGTCATCTTCCATTTCATATACTGCTTGTAGGGGACCACTTCCAGAGAGCAAGCCGCCACTTGCTGAGAAGAAGCCACTTTCAGATGAACTGACAGGCCAGTTTCCAAAGAGGCATACCTGTGGTTCAATCCCATTCAACCGGTTCCATTCATCATCTGATAGGGACCAATCAAAGATATCTATGTTTTTCCTAATCCTTTCACGATTCAAGCTGCAAGGCAGCACACTGGTTCCTCTTTGCAGTCCCCAGCGTAGAATAGCCTACAAGAGAGCAAAAAACTGTGTAATGTGACTGGAGAAAAAGAATGAGCACAATGTCCAGATATAATTTAATTCTGATACTAGTGTCTTAGTGATGAACAATTGCAATGACAGTCCATGTATTCTATGCATTTCAAATCAAGTTTCAGAATACATTTTACACATTCATATGTGAATCACAGTTTGTAGCATCAGGACATCTGAGGCATTCGTCACCTGGAAATTTGAAGAATTCAAACAACTCCAAAGGTGCAGCGCAACCATATAAACAAAGTAAAAGATAAATGGGAGATGGTTTCCAACACACTTAACTGCATCCATTTGAAGATGACCTTAATAGCTACATGTGGGATTGGGATCCTCTCCAACAACTCTCCCTCCAATGGCTCTTCAACCTCACACATACATGCATGGGGCTGTGTGCCGACCATCTGGGGTTGCATGCACCCAAGTGTTGGGCTGCGTGCTTGTGAGAGGTTGGAGTAAGGTTGGAGGGAAAATCGTTGGAGAGGATCCAAGTCCCTACTTGTGGCAGTTCTGTTGGGGCCAAAATTTGGTGGAAATATTGTCTACAACATCTTCTGACTATGCTTAAAATTGACATCTCCTAGTGTAGTTATAGAAAAATGTTTATAAAGTCTAGGATGCGAGTTCAACCGGAGTTCAATAGTAATTATTGAAAACCATGGGGTAAATACCATACATGGTGAGTGATATGGTTGAGGTAGGCCACTGAAATTGACAGGTGATATATATCTTGAGAGTCCCCAATTTATCCCATGTCAGACCACTAAATCATTGGCATACATGGCAAAATAGTGCAAGCGCATGTTGGAAAAGATCCGGGTCAGGCATGGTGAAAGCCTCTTCCCATCATACAAAATGGAAGGAAGAGTTCGCAAAAGTGGTTAATCACAAACAAAAGTGCAAATCCAATGAAGCCTATGATGAGAAATGATAGCCTGTAGGACAGATTATTGAACACAACTATGCAGGACAGAATCATGGTGAGACCAAAATGTAGAAACTATGATAACTCAGAATCTAATGGTCGGATGGGGCTGGGATTTGAATTGAATATACCCCTAAAGAGGTAGTTTAAGCCCTCCAAATATCAGTTTGATCCACTGGTCGGATCTGCTATAACAGTAGGCAACAAAATTTAGAAACTTCAGACAATCCAGAGGTAGGATGGACCTCCAAGTCTGATCAAAGATACCTAAGGAGGAGAATATTTGCTCAAAGTTTGAGTCTTAACCAAAAAAGGCCAGATTGGAGTTAAAATAGGGTAAACAAAAACTGTAGGAATGAGAATAAATCAAAATCCACATTATTAAAAGTTACTCACGATAGCGGGTGTCCCTATCGTGTGTTATATTGAGTAGTAGGGTTTAGGTTTGTTTGACTCTTTTAGTTTCCTTATTCCTTTGTAATTAGTCTTACGCAGTCTTAATCTTGTCCAGTGTATACTCCTAGGAATCAGTTTGGTTTGCTATTATAAACAAAGGATGATAGCCACAATGGACTCACAAGCTGCGTCTATCGTGGCTCAGCACATCCTCTCTCCCATTGTTCTCTCTCCTCTCCTCTTTCTTCCACTTTGTAGGTATTGGTTTTAGATCCTGATTTGTTACATGTTATCATAGTTGTAACCAGTACTTGTTATCTAGCTTGAGACTTGTCTAGGGTTCTTTGGTTTTTGGTTTCTAGCCACCTTAGTTGTCCATTCCTATTTTTGAAACCCTAGTTGATAGGAGAAGAAGAAATAGGGTTTCGATTTAGGTCGATAGCAACTAGGGGATTGACCCTGATAACCTGAACCCGCTCTGGGCAGCCCTGAGCCCAAATAGGGCCTGACTAAGATTTTTTATCCAGAGGGTGGGCTAGGATTGAAAAACATTGATCCTGGGCAAGGATTAAAGTATCGGTATCGATTGCCATATCGGTCGGCCAAAATTAAGATACGTATCGGAGGGTATCGTATCGTATCGAAGATACGCTAAGATACACACATAAATGAATAGGAAACAAATTTTATACATTCTCGCATAAAAAATTGTTAGAAAAAGCTATTGATAACATGCATTATGCATAAACACTAAATTGAGGGCATCGCACTAAGAATTCAAGATTTGCAGTTGTCCAATAAATGTAAAATCCTTGTTCCCAACCTTGATTTCAATTTTAGTTAGAGAGAAATATGGTTGGCAGCAACTTTGGAACAAAAACCCTTCAAAAAATTGTGTTTTTCTGAAAAATGACCCAACTTGGCCATTATATGAACATAGTGCACTGTATCGGTACGTATCGTACCATATCGGTATGTATCGATCGATAAATACTGATACGATATGATACGTACCGATACATACCGAAACATACATTTCACTCAATTTTATTTTTTCATAGAGTATCGATATGTATCGGTGGTGTATCGGTGCATATCGGCATGTATCGTAGGATACATATCGATATGAAAGGGTTTTAAGAATTCCATGTATCGTATTGGTAAGGGCCGATACAGATACGTATCGGCTGATACGACATGATACGTACCGATACTTAAAACCATAATCCTGGGTCAGAGTTGGGCCAAGCCGAAGCCGGGCCCGGGCCTGGGTGGAGGCCTAGACCTAGCCCAGTCCTAAGTTTAACCCTGGTTTATATAATATAATTTAGGATCGTCATTATATCTTTTTATTCAAAATAATGAAATCTAGGTCACTGATTCTTATACCCAATTTATACGAAAATTTCCAGCATCAAATACAAAATTTCGTAATTGCTTCCAATATTCGATATACTTCTCCAATGTGACCCCAACCCATACTACAAAAACAGGGACAATCAAGGTTAGCCCAACCCTGGCAAAAATCAGGGCCAACTTGGCCTAATCAGGGTCAATTAGGGCCAGGTTGGGTTGGCATGAGCCCGGCAGGGTCGGGCCTGGATTGCGTTTAAGGGACCTAGGGTTGGGCTGGGTTTGAAGAAACCCGGCTCTATTTCAGCCCTAATAGCAGTTGTTATACTTCTCATCCATTCAAAGGTCAAAACCAACAACTCACATATTTAATCTTTTCCGAGAGATCAAATTGTCTAGAAATGGACGTGGGCAGGTGTTGCTTGGTTTCCTATCTGTTAGTTGTTTGTTCAATAGTGAACACCTTTTTTCCTTCGGATTCATTTGTAGGGACATGCTTATTTGAGAACCGATCAAGTTTAACACCTCTTCACCACGAGTTCGGGTATTCCATTTCCAGACATTGGCTCCATTCAAGATCAATGACGGCAAACGCAAAATAAGTAGCCATGACAACTGTCTATCTGATGTTGAGGCTGTTTCAAAATCATTGACTCGGCAGCTCGCCAGCTCCTCTATTGAACAACGATTAGTTTCAGTTGCCGCCGATCGGAGACAAACGCTACACTAATCTTCACCTTCATTAAATGATAATAACCGTTGATGATCGATAGCCCTAGAGGCTTGAAGGCATATCAATACTCTTCTATTCTATGATTCTATCACCTCTGCACAATGGAGGCAATCCTAAAAGTCCAATCAACCATCACTAGTTCCAACTTCCAATGAATAAATGTAGTGAAAATAGTAACAAACACAAATAATGGATTGCGAATCCCTAACCCAAAGCACGTTCATGCCCTTCAACGGTCCAAACTCCAAACTCAACCCTTCGACACATAGAGGCTATGATCGAAGATATAGGGATTTCTAGAGTCTGGAGCCTTATCTCTTTATGTGACACCTATCTCATGGGTTGACTGAAGGGAACGAATAAGTAAGAACCGAAACATGTCCAAGACGTTGACAAAACACCAAAGCCAAATGGGCTACACCAAAATCACCGGGGGGAAGGGGGTCACAATATAGAGGTGGGAAGACCCTAAGATATAATAATAAGTATGTTCCTTGGGGAGTCCCTTACATTAAGATGGGAGAGGGAGGTAATCTTAGAATTGATGTCAAAATAGATGGCCTTCCAAATCTAATCACAAGATAGGGAGTTGGACATCCATCTACGAAGATTACGCTCTATCCAAATATGGTTGATGGTGGTACAAAACTCAAATTGTCTGGTGATGTCATAGATGGAGGAACTAGTAAATGTCATATTAACCCAGATCCATTCTTTACTAAGGGGAAGAGTAGCTCTCCTAGAAGGCCAGAAGCTACTAAGGAACCTCTTCTAGACGATAAAGGAGAAAGGGCATGAGAAAAAAAGATGGTCAACATCTTCAGTGCCATTCTAGCAAAGACAACAAGGGAAGAGAATCTGAAAGCGTCATTAGATGAGGAACAACTACATAGGGAGGCAGTTGAAAATGGACCGCCAAGCTGTGAAGCTGTGGTGCGGGATATGGCCTTTAAACCATCTAGTCTTACGCCAAGGAATAAGGGGGCCTTTAGATCTGACTAGGTCCCAAGCAGAAGAGGAGCTAAACAAACCAGAGTGAGAGGGAAGCCAATAAATTGTCTTCTTTACCACGGTGACCCAAAGGGAGGGGAGGGAGGGCAGACCAGCTATCAGCCAAAGGGGCCATTATGTACTAACATCCAAGAACTACCTTTTCCTTTCTCTTCCACTTTCTCTCATGAAGTAATAAAGAGAACAAATTTCTTTAATGTTTTTTTCTTATGTGTTTGAATATTGGTTTGGGCCTTAGTCAAATCTCAAACGAGTACAAGGATCTTTCAATGTTTAACTTATATATAATATTTAAGCTTTCTTTTATTCATTATAAAAAAGCGAAAATTGCTCACTCCCCTATACTTGACCTACATTTACTCAAACTCCCCTACACAAAATTTCACATACGATTGCCCGAAAAAAGTGAATACCTCTTCTTCTCCGACAGTAATTTAAAATACCAAAATTACCCCTCTTTTAGTAATAGAAGTGGGACCCACATGTTACTCCTCCATTCTTCATAATGCAACAACCCATTCCCCGCCACTGCAACCCCCCTCAGATCTCCCCTCCATCCTAGTCCCCACTGCCACCACCCCCACCCCAGCCCACCCCAGCCCACCCCACCCCCTGCCTTGATGTTACACTAATTAACAAGGTAATCAGTCCTAGTAGGATCCATCATAAACACAAACAAGACTCAGAATAGATCAGATTCAACGTTAAGAACATATCTGAAAATATACTTAGATTTAGGTCGAAACTTGCATAAATTGTATCTCACCAAATATGACTCTGTTGGGGCTGAAATTTGGATGGAATGGAGATCCTAGATGAAGGAACAAACCATACGAAATTGAAAAAATTCTTCCAGCTGGATTGGGATTTATGCTGGTTGCAAGAAAAAGGAAATTTTTAGTGATTCTCAATAACTTGAGTTGGAAGCGTCGGATGGTCCTCAAATTTGGATCGAATAGTCCTCTTAAGATCCTCAACAAACCCTCAAAATCCTACAGCAATCAGAGATCTGACCTAGAAGATACACGCTTAAAAATTCTTCCGGGGAAAGCCCTATAACTGGATTCGATAACCTTTGCGTGTTTCTTCTGATCAGCAATCTTACAAGGCTTCAATCTCACTTTAAACAGTAGACAAATATAAAAATAGAAGAAGAAAGAAAGGAAGAGAGTGAGAATTGGTTGTACAAGAAAGGAGGTAGGGTGATGGCTATCTTAGCCTGGGTCTCTCACCCTCAACTCTCTCAGTTGATGAACAAACCTTTCTCAAGTCAAAGTAATAAATATAGGTCACAAACAATTTCATTAATCAATCCATGCATTTGTATTACAGAAATGCCTCTTTATATCATAGAGGCAAAAGACTCGATTAAATGGTAAGAAACTTGTTGAGTTTAGTGCTATTCCCAAACAGGGAATAACGCAAATCAGCGCCTACGACAGGGACTGTTTAGTCCTTGTCACTTTTGTTTGGGTATTTTTGGTTTTTTCCTTCATGTAAGTGGGGGCACTTTTGTCTTTCTTCTTGACCTAGAGTTATATATACATAAGAGAACCTGAGATTACAT
Organism: Macadamia integrifolia; assembly: GCF_013358625.1. Taxonomy (NCBI): domain Eukaryota; kingdom Viridiplantae; phylum Streptophyta; class Magnoliopsida; order Proteales; family Proteaceae; genus Macadamia; species Macadamia integrifolia. The sequence continues at coordinate 16,013,852 of NC_056557.1, forward strand.
TTACATTGAATTAATCTCAGGTTGCTCTCCATTCTTGAGACTTCTTCTGGTTACTTCATCTTCTTCCTCTTCTCTTATTTTTTCTTCCTCTTTTTCTTCTTGTTTCTGGTTTTCTGGTTTAGCTACAGCCTCTGGAATTGTAACATGGTATTAAAGCTTCTGTAGTTAAATTGATTGGGTTCTGAAAACAAGAAATCTGCTAGTGACGATCTAGAAGCTTTCCCTCTTGGTGCGTAACCACTCATTGCTGCAACTGGTATTACCTAATTCCTAATGGAGTGATTTTCTGTTTATGAAGATCGACTTTACTATTATTGTTGAAGTGTGTGGCTCGTTGCTTGATGATTTGAAGCCGCCGCCTCTATTACTTCTATTTTTTCTATCTATATGATGGCAGTCAGGTTTGAGGCTGCCATTCTCAACTTTTGATCTAGTTTACCCTATCTATATGAGTTGATTGATGCCTATATGTGCTTGCTGCCAATAGAGCTCGTTGATGCTCATACTTACTTGCTGCCGATATAGTTTTTTGATGCCTACATGTGCTTGCTGCTCTATCCAAATATATGTTCAGATTTGATTTGAGGTATGGGATTGTTGGATTGAATGCTAAGTTTCAGATCTAAATCGTATTACTACCTATCTGGATACGTTCATACTCTTGCGTGCTAGTCATTCTACTTGATTGTCATTGCTAGGACTGTACCTGCTACTACTTCTACTGTTTCTTCTACTATTGCTTCCTCTGCATCGAATAATATCAATGTCCAGATCAGCTCTATCAAGCTCAAAGGGAACTCGAACTATCTTCTTTGGGCTCAGTCTGTTAAGGTGTATTTGTTGGCTAAAGGCAAACTGAGCTATACCACCTCTGAGGCTCCCTTGCCTTTTGATGATAAGTATGACAATTGGATGAAGGAGAATGCCTTGATTATGATCTGATTGTGGAACAAGAAGGAACCAGATGTAGCTGCCAATGTTATGTTCCATTCTACAACTAAGGGAGTGTAGGATGATCTGAAGGAAACATACTCACAAGAGAAGAACATGACACGGATTTATGACATATATGAGAAAGTCTTCCAATTTCGTCAATCTGACAAATCCCTCTATGAGTATTACAATGCCTTTAAGGGAATGGTGGACGAGCTTAATGTCTTCCAGCCTCTGACTATTGATACTGAGAAGTTGAAGGCTCAGCAGAACGAGTTCTATGTTTTCAAATTTTTGGCACGTCTGAACAGTGATCTAAAGGCAGTGAAGGGCCATCTACTTGCTGGTGATACGGTCCCTACTTTGAATGATGTCTTTTCGCGACTACAGCGTATCACCTCCTCATCCAAATCTGATCAGCCTTCCAGAGATAATTCTGTATTCTTTGCTAATCATGGCCGTGGGCGCGGTCACGGAGGAAGACGTGGTCCTATGGGTCGAGGTTCTAGTGGACAGTCCTCAGATCGCACAAGTCGCCAGTCTACTTACTGTGGAAAACCTAACCATATTATAGAGATGTGCTGGGCCAAACATGGCAAACCAAAGTGGGCAACTCAGTTAGCCAATCATGTAGTGTCGGATGATGGTACTGACACTGTATCTCCGGTGACTACTACACCTATACCTTCTTCAGGAGATTCTTCTATTAGTATTCGCAATGACATCAACCAACTACTCCGGCGCTTGCACTCTCTTGAGGCCTCTTTTAGTACATCCCATGGTGCCTCCACATCCGCTGTTACCCTTGCTCATGTAGGTACATCAACCCTTCTTTCCACTACATCTACCCCCTGGATCATTGATTCAAGTGCTTCCACTTATATGACCGGTAATTCATCACTTTTTCAGACCTTTTCATTTAGTACTAGTTCTACATCTGTCATTCTTGCTAATGGTACATCCACCCTTGTTCTTGGACATGGTACTATTTCTCCTACTTCTTCATTGCATTTATCGTTTGTATTACATGTACCTCAATTTCCGTTAAGTCTTCTTTCTATGAGTCAATTGACTAGATCTCTCAATTGCTCAGTAACCTTCTTTCCCTCTCATTGTATTTTTCAGGATCTTCACTCAAGGAAGACGATTGATGGAGGGTGTGAAACGGATGGATTGTATTACCTCAACAGTGGTTGTCCTCCCACTTCTGCTGCCGCTACTGCTGTTGGGGATGTCTCTCCATTCCAATGGCACTGCTGTCTAGAACACTTGGCCTTACCTAGATTACAGATTTTATTTCCCAGTTTTAAATGTCTCTAGATTAAAGTGAGGCCTATGAGTTGGGTAAACATCATCGGGTGTCTTTTCCATCTCGATCAGTGTCTCGTAGTCCGTCGTTGTTTTCATTAGTTCATTCTTATGTATGGGGTCCCTACAGAGTTAGTAATAGGTTTAGGTTTCACTATTTTGTTACATTTGTAGATGATCATTCTCGCCTCACATGGCTTTACATGTTGAAGGACAGATCTGATTTTCTATTTGTGTTTCAAAAATTCTATAATGAAATAAAAACTCAGTTTGACATTTCTATTAAGATTTTTCGTTCTCATAATGCTTTAGAATATGTTCAAAATGATATTTTTGACTTTTGTGATACCCATGACATGATTCATCAGACTAGTTGTGCATATATCCCACAGCAAAATGGGGTTGCTGAGCGCAAGAACCGGCACCTCCTTGAGGTAGCTCGAGCTATTATGATACATATGCATGTTCCTAAGCATTTTTGGAATGACGGGGTTTTAACTGCATGTCATTTGATTAATCGCATGCCTTCTTCTATTCTATCAAATAGGTCTCCCTTCTCTATCTTATTTCCTACTCTACCTAGTTTTCCTCTTCCTCCCTGGGTTTTTGGGTGTGTGTGCTTTGTTCACAATCTTCGCATGCACGTGGATAAGTTGTCTCCACAGGCTACTAAATATATCTTTTTGGGCTACTCTCATACCCAAAAATGATACAAATGCTATGATCCTGTTACTCACAAGAACTTTGTTAGTGCCGATGTGACCTTTTTTGAAGGCACATCATTCTTTTCTCCATAGGTGTCTCAGCCTACTGAGGAGTGGTCATCTACCTCTCCTCCTCCCATTCCATCCCTTATACCGATTCCTAATACCCCTAGTACCAGTGCTCTTGTTCCACCTCCTCTACAGGTTTATCGGCGCAGGACGAGGGTTGGATAGTCCAGTGGAGAGGTTATTAATCCAGCTGCTACACATACTCCATCGCTACCTTCCTCTGGTGAAGCTCCTCTTTCTGTTCCATCTGATGACTTACCAATTGCTCGCAGGAAAGGTATACGTTTTTGCACTAAAAAATCCTTGGCTGTTTATCCTATTGATAAGTTTATGTCTATCTCTCACCTTCCACCCTCTATTCATGGCTTAGCTCTATCTCTCTCTACTAACCCTGTTCCCCATACTCATACTGAGGCTCTCTATATCCCTGGATGGAAGGGTGCCATGGATGTAGAAATGGATGCTCTCTTGAGTCGTGGTACCTGTAGTCTGGTAGATTTACCTCTTAGTAAGGACCTGGTGAAATGTCGTTAGGTATACACTGTTAAGTATCACTCCAATGGTTCTATTGAGCGGTTGAAGGCTCATCTGGTTGCAAAGGGGTATACTTAGACTTATGGTGTTGATTACTTTGAGACCTTCTCCCCGGTTGCTCTACTTAATTCTGTTCATGTTCTTATTTCCCTTGCTGTCAATCTTGATTGGCCTTTATTTCAGTTGGACATCAAGAATGCCTTCTTGTATGGTGATCTACAGGAGGAAGTTTATGTGGAGCAACCTCCCGAGTATATTGCTCAGGGGGAGAATACAGGTCGAGTGTGTCACTTACACAAAGCGATCTATAATCTCAATCTCCTCGGGTATGGTTTGATAAGTTCAGTGCTACCATAGTCACTTGTGGGTTTTCTCAGTGTTACTCTGATGACTCTGTGTTTGTTCGCCGCAGGGGTGACAAGCTGGTTGTGTTGATAATGTATGTTGATGATATCATCCTAACTGGTAATGATGAGGCAGGAATTTCTAAAGTAAAAAGTCATCTCCAGCATCATTTTCAAACAAAAGATCTAGGACAACTTCATTATTTCCTTGGGATTTAAGTAATCCAGAGCAAGGAAGGAATCAGTCTATCCTAAAGGAAGTATGTAGTGGACCTCTTAACTGATACTGGGATGCTGCCATCCAAACCTGTTGATATCCCTATGGATCCTCACCAAAAGTTTGGTGTTGATAATGGTGAACCTCTTCAGGATATACATCAGTACAGAAGTCCATAGTTGTCAAGGCGTCGCTAGTCGTCGCCTAGGCGTCCAGGCGGTTTGCCTGGGGCCTAGGCGACAGCCGCCTTGCTGCACTGCATGTTGCCTTGTGTTTCGGCACTTATTTATGCCAAATATCATTCAAGTAAATATTTGTTATTTCATTTACTTAAGATATTATTCATAAATAAGCAAATACCCCCTATTTGAATCCAATAAAAATAGTTTAAAAATCAAATTCCAAAAGGATAAAAAGTCAACCCCCCAGTCCAAGAACAAAAACTGGATTTTGGTTATAGGGACGATTTTCAACTTTTAAATGCTAGGGTTTTTCTCAATTATGAAAATTTTATAAATTCTATCATGTTAAAACATTGCTAAAAACCAAAAGTCCGGTAAAAAAATATTTTGTTTTGATATTCATAAAATTATTTTCATTCAGGCGATTTTAACAGTATTCACGCACTTAAAAATAAGTTTGACTGAAGCATAACTTTATCATTGCAACTCAGATTTAAGTAATCTTAGACTTGTTAGAAAGCTGGTTTTATATTATAACTAATACAAAAAGTCTCATGTAAAAATAAAATCATTTGACTAGTCAAAATTATTATAGAATAAGAGCATTTCTCTAAATGTTGATTCTTTATAACTTAATATGATTTAATGTTAATTTTTTATGATTTGATGTGGCTAAATGTTGATTTTTAATGACTTGATGTGGCTTAATCTTGATTTTTTATGATACAAGGTATATATAACTTACTAAATAATGTTAGAAAATAGGAAAAATAAAAAATAACACTTGTTCGCCTAGTTCGCCTTAAGGCGGACGCCTTCTCGCCTAAGCGCTTAGACAACCCTCCACCGCTTGGTTCGCCTTGGCGCCGTGACAACTATGCAGAAGTCTGATTGGTAAGCTAATTTACTTTACTGTGACCCATCCTAATATCTCCTATGCTGTAGGAGTTCTCAGTCAGTTCATGCAGTCTCCTCAGAAGGCTCATTGGGACGCTGTTGTTTGTGTTCTTCGCTACCTGAAGAGGACCCTTGGCAAAGGGCTAGTTTATCGTCCTAATCGGCATATAGATCTAGTTGGCTACTCTTATGCTGATTGGGCTGGCTCTACTAGTGATCGGAGATCTATCACTGGATATTGTACCTTTGTTGGAGGTAATTTGGTCATGTGGCATAGCAAGAAACAAACCACTATTGCCCTGTCTAGTGCAGAGGCAGAATACAGAGCTATGGCTCATCCTACTGCTGAGTTGATGTGGTTGTGTTCATTACTCTTGGAGTTGGGATTTCCAGTTCCAAACCTATGCAGATGCATTGTGACAACCAAGCTGCTGTGTATATTGCTACCAATCCGGTCTTCCATGAAAGGACCAAACATATAGAGATGGATTGTCACTTTGTTCGTGATGCTATTCTAAATAAGCTGATTGAGACTCCATTTGTTTCATCAAAGAATCAATTGGCTGATATGTTCACTAAGTCTTTATTTGCTCCTAGCTTTCGTAGTGGTTGTACCAAGTTGAGCATGGGAGATTTATATGCTCCAGCTTGAGGGGGAGTGTTGAGTTTAGTGCTATTCCCAAATAGGGAATAGCACTAATCAGCGCCTACGAAATAGGGAATAGCAGTAATCAGCGCCTACGACAGGGACTGTTCAGTCCTTGTCACTTTTGTTTGGGTATTTTTGGTTTTTTCCTTCAGGTAAGTGGGGGCACTTTTGTCTTTCTTCTTGACCTAAAGTTATATATACATAAGAGAACCTGAGATTACATTTACATTGAATTAATCTCAGGTTGCTCTCCATTCTTGAGACTTTTTCTGGTTACTTCATCTTCTTCCTCTTCACTTATCTTTTCTTCCTCTTTTTCTTCTTGTTTCTGGTTTTCTGGTTTAGCTACAGCCTCTGGAATTGTAACAAAACTAATAAACGAAACAAACTAAAATTAGAAACTTACTGAATTAAGACACAAACTTCATAATAAATAATAACTTACCTACTAAGAAAGAAATAAAGGACATAACTAGGCTTCTAGAATATTCGAAATATAGAAACCTAATATTCTCAATGACTACGTAACATAAAATAATTACTAATCTATATAGGACTTAAATCCCCAATATTTGGGCTTATAGAATTCACCAATTACAAAAAGGTAAACCCAAAAAATATAAAGCCCATGGACCATACAACCCATTGGACATTCAAAACAACACATATTAGTCCATTCTTGGTCCAGTTTGATGGCTGAAGTAGAGAACCAAAGTTGCACCAAAATAAAAATCTGTCCCAAGAACCAGACCACACCTGACCAGGCTGTTGCCCACAGCAGTTGAATCCCACAACCATTCTGGGCTTGTTTTGGCCTTGCTCATGCGATCTACATTATGGCTTGCAATCCCTCCAACCCCACCTTGTACAACAATAGAAGCTCTTCCTTGTCCTCTAATATTTTCATAGAATGGTGTAAGTTCCCAGACATGATTCAATCTCTCATGTATCTCTAAAGTAAGAGGAAGTACAACCAGAACAATTAAGATTCATTTTTGTTCCATAAGGTATTCAGGATCGTTTTTATCGCTCTTCCAAGAGTTAGGATTTGAAGGAGGGCAAACCCAACTTCTATTTGATGGGAACCCAAATCTGAGACTTGAGACTATGTAGTCTCTCCGCAGCTGATTTTGTTTCCTGCAGTCAGCAGGGAATTGACAGTTTTTCCATTTGTCTCTTGATAGCCAAATGCCCCGACATACACAGTACAGAAGAAATTAGAGAACTCCTCTGCTTTATAAGGGATGATTTGAAAGATCGAACCTGTGAAGCTTGAATGCTTTTTGTCTTTGATAAAGCTCCAATTTTTTGTGGGTTTTGCCTAAAAGGTTGAAAATACAACAACAACAAACAAACTCGGCCTTATCCCAACTTAATTTAGTTGGCTACATGGATCTATGCAAAAAAAAGACCAAGGTCCAAACAAAATAGGAGAAAGGAAGAAATGAGAAATGAAAATAAGAGGAAAGAGGCATAGCCCAGCAAGTCAAGAAAATCTTAGCTAAATGGGGTCGGAGACATGGATCCTTGCTCTCCAAAATAGGCTCTATCCTAGGTCATACTTGGGACAAGGCCTAGAGGCCCTAAACTATGCATGTCATTCCTCACAACTTCTCCTCTGGTCATTTTAGGCCTGCCCCTGGCTCTTTCACTCCTTCAATTGGAATTAGATCACTTCTCCTATTAAGGCATCCTCAGGCCTCTGTTGAACATATCCATAACACTTCAAACAACTTTCTTGGAGCTTGTCTTTTGCTGAAAGGTTGAATTGCTTCTTAATCACGGAATTCCAAGGGAAAAGCTTTCTTGTATTATCAACAATTTTAATCTTACCAAGTTGTTCTATCACAAGTCAGCTAATGAGATAGAGTGGATGATTCCTTACCCGAACCAATTCGATGGTGTCAATTTGATTGGCCCCGCCATTCTTAATTTGGATTTTAAAACCCAGCTAATTCCACGTATCATGTTACTCATATAGCTTAGTGGGGGAGATGATGAAAATGCCACGGGAGTCCTATTGCATAAACTCCCATCTATTCTAGCCTATAGCACAGAGCATTTACAAAGTCATGTTGAGTTCTTTGGATCCTTTGTCAGCTTACCTTACCTTGAAATCTTTAAAATCGTCCATGCATACTCAAATGTCTTCAATGTCATCAAGGATAGAAAGCTGCAACCCTAGATTGAGTTCCTCAAATAATATGTGTTGAACTTAATTGATATTTTCATTTTCCTCATCAAATCAACATTATTTCTCGGTTTATCCTTAAAAGAAATCTCTCTTAAGAAATTGGGGTTCTTACTGACGATAGGGTATAAATATACAACAAAGAGTTGGCTCTGGTTGGCAGCAGTAACCAGAACAACTCTGAGAATATGGAGAAGGTGATTACAGTCTTCCCATCTATATCAAGCCTAGAACCCTTAACCTCAAGGTTACACATTAGATGCTTTACCATTGAGGCTACAAGGAGGTTGATCATGGTCTTCTTGACATATGGGCTCTATTACAATGACATTCTTGCCATGACAATATTGTGATGGGGTGGGGCTGGGTGAGGTTGCAAGGCAGGGGATGGAGCAGAGTGGGAGCGGGAGCAGGAGCAGAAGCAGAAGCAGAAGCAGGAGCAGGAGCAGGAGCAGGAGTAGGAGCAGGAGCAGGAGCAGTGGCAGTGGGGACTAGGATTGAGGGGAGAGGTGAGGGGGTTGCAATGGTAGGAGATGGTTCGCTTCGTACTGCAGAAGAAGAAGATGGAGGAGGAGGAGGAGGAGGGGAGGAGGAAGACATGGATTCCACTTCTGTTATAAAGGAAGGGTAATTGGGTATTTTAAAATATCAGGGGAGAAGGAGAGGTAAGAGTTTACTTTTCGGGGGAGGGGGAATCAAGTGTGAAAGTATGAGCAGGGGAGTTTAAGTAAATGTAGTGTAAGTATAGGGAAGTGTTAACAAATCTCCCTATAAAAAATGCTAAAACAAATCTAATGTACATCTTTTCTCATGAGAATTTAATGAACTTTTTTTAGATGATTAGGAAATTGATTAAATTTGGTTATTTTAATTGTGCTTAATTGACTTAGGTATGATTTTCGATAAATTTATTGTTTTATGCCATTATTGTGTTGATTGAATAGTGTATATCATTTGTATATCAAATATATGCCCGTATTTTTGCTCCCGAATACATAAATAAATATTGGATTTTTCCCTCTTTTTTTTTTTTTTTTTTTGCCACCTAATTTTTAGAAAAACTATTGAAGGTCAAGTCCATTATACCCATACGAATCCAAACCGATTTCATATCTATACTCATATTTACTAACTACGGTTAGGACAAGTCTGAAATTTCTTGTTTATACAATGAATTTACATAAATAAATATACCATGAAAAAATAGAAATGCTTAAACATCTTTAGCACTTTTTCTTTACAAGTTTGGTATAATTAATAAGAATTTATAACATCCATCTTTTTCCCAAGTTGAATGTATGATGATAATAAATATCACACTTTGTTACGACTTATAAGGGAGAGGGATTATAAAAATGAGATCAACTTTGCCAGTTTGCCTCCAATTATCTAACATACTACTTCTAGAAGATGCCTAGGAGATATGCAAATGCTAAATTATCAATGAATTTCTTCAATTTCAATGAACAATATAGAGTTCCTATTTGACTCTACCTACACCTGGAAGAGCTATATAGCTAAGAACCAACATTAGCAACCATACCAAAAGGCAGGAAGAAAGATGATAAATAGTATCATTAAAGTTCAATATCAGTTTAGCTCCATCTATTTCCCCTTCTATTTTTCTCTTCTTGTCACTTTTAGAGTATATCAAATTCAGGATTTTGAATTTGACCAACATACCCTTTAAAACTTAAAGGAAAGTTCTATAGGACTGTTGTATAACCGGCTATGATATATGGAGCAGAATGTTGGACAGTTAAAAAGTGCCATATAGTCATATTGAAAAGCTATATGTAGCAGAGATTGTTAAGATGGATGTGCGGAAAAAAACTAAGAATGATAAAGTAAGGAATGAATATATTAGAGCTGATTTGAAAGTTGCTCTGATCAATGGCAAGCTCCGAGAAAGTCTTTTGAAAGTACAGTCATGTTCAATGGAGGCCTAGGAATACACCAGTAAGGAGTGACATGATTCTGATTGAAGGAGCTAAAAGAGCTAGGGGCAGGCCTGAAAATGACCATGGGAAAAGTTGTGAGGAATGACATGCATAGTTTGGGTCTTGTAGAAGTATGACCTTGGATAAAGTCTATTGGAGTGCAAGGATCCATGTAGCTAGGATTCTCCCGACTTTCTGGGCTGTGCCTCTTTCCCATTACTTTCATCTTTCATTTTTCATTTTGAATTTCTCATCTCATCTCCTATCCCTCTTTTCTCATCTCCTCATCCCCATTAAGTTGGGATAAGGCTGAGTTTGTTGTTGTTGTCGTTATTGTTGTGAAACTCTCCCTCCAAATACCCAAACCAAGCTTAGTTTATGTGCCTGATATAAAGTTGGCTGAATAGATCTTAGCATAAACAAATAAGCTAATATTAGTATCAAAGAAAAGTGAAGAAACTAATTAAAATTCAATGTATGGTCTTTAAACTTAAATAATATCAACTATATTCAGTAGTTCTATTGAAAAATGAATTCAAAATGTTGTCTAGAAGTCTTAATTAAAATTCAATGTATGGTCTTTAGACTTAAATAATATCAACTATATTCACTAGTTCTATTGAAAAATGAATTTAAAATGTTGTCTAGAAGTCTTTCAGCCTTTAACCCCCCCCCCCCCCCCGCGAGGTTCCAAATGTGAGTTTACTCATATAGAGCATCCATGTCGAGTAAAATCACCTAGAAAGATTGATATGAAAAGCATTATGCAAGTCACAATACATTTTCCTTCTAAATCTGCAAAACATTGGTTCCATTGATTATGATTTCCAATGATGTTCATAGTGAATATTAAATCAGTTCTATATGGATTAGTCCAGTTTCTTTTTTTTTTTTTTATTTCTAACGACGGGTATTTAGGCCTTCGGCCTGACTAGTCCCGCGGGTCCATACTAACCCCACAACCGCATGGACCGGGTCATACCGGGGTTGAATGAGAACCATTCAACTTTCACAGAAAGCAGTGAAGAACACTAAACACCCCCGTGTGAGTGGCCCAAAATGTGCCTAGTGGGAGTCGAACTTAGGACGTTCAAGTTTACGGCTCGTACCAAGTTCGTTGCTCACCAACTGCGCTACCCCCTTGGGTTTATTAGTCCAGTTTCAGATAATATAAGAAGTTGGAAGAAAGCAATTAGATTTAGTATGTCCCCATTGATATTTAATTGCATAAAGGAATGTGTATTCAAGTGGGCTTCTGTATATAAACACAACAAGAGGTATATGAAATTATAAATAATAGTTTCCAGGAATTAAATATGGTTAGAAGGGAATAGTATCAATTGAATAAATATACCTGCTCAGGTGTCTTTTTATGGTGTTCTGCGATTTTTGCAACAACAGACAATTTTAACATGGGCCCATGTACTGATGTTGACCTTCTGAATGATATACGAGGTGTCCCAGGTTCATCTTCAGCACCTGATGATCCACCATCTGAAGGTCCAGGGCTGGATGCAGGGACACCTAAAGGAGTGTGTGCAGAGACATGTATCCCTTTCAATTGACAGAATCTTAGAAGTTCATCTTGTCTCCAAAAAGGGTGTAGCTCCACCTATCACAAACAAATCATATGTAAGTCAACAAATGCAACCTCAAGTCCGAAGCTTCAGTTGAAGAATGTTATTATTCTTTAACCAAAAAAAAAAAAAAAACTTATACCATGGATGAACCTCTCTGCAAGTTTAAGAGTAAAAGAATGTTTCAAACCATTTCTAGCTCTAATGAGATTGATCATCTGGATGACATCCAATTCATGAGTCAAAATGTAGGGTACTTCTCTTTCTTTCTTCTTATTTTTTATAATTCCTTAAAAATGGGCTACATTGTTGACAACAGCTTGAATTTATACCTGATACCGAACAGCAGATATCTATAGGAGTTTACAATATTTGAATCAATTATTCTGGTTATGAAGGATATAATGAAACTCCAAATAAATAGGCACTCAAATAGACTGAGCTCAACCATGTTTTTGACCAATATGGCCTAGAAAGAGAAGTTCATGCCTTGTACAGTTGCATTACCAGCCCAAGCATGGGCGGATAAAATTGCATTAGCCATTAGTCTGGCATCAGTCTGGGATTTCTTTCTGAAGATGAATTCTACCTCAGGGAAAGGTGACAGAAATTCAAAAAGAAAACACAGACCAGTTTGCATAGGGCTCCAACAATGATGAATATAATGACCTAGACTTAGAATGATAAGGAAATGGTGCAGGAGATACCCCTTATTGCAGAATTTGCCACTAGTGTGATCGTGTGGAAAATACAACCGATCACTTTTCAATGGATGAAGCATCAACAGTAAAAACTGAAAAGGGCATGGCTTGAGGCAGTGAGCTAAGATTTCAAGTCATAATTTAATAGAACATATGTATCCAACAAACCAGCATCACATGATAGGATGTACATAGATGACCTCAAATAGATTTTGTTGAATTCTGACACAAATTCTTAGGTATCCATGGTAAACTGTCAATTCAGGCGCAAAAAAATCCAGTTTCTTGATTTTTCAATAATACATAAATGTTGTATGACCAGAGATTTTGTTTCTTGCAAAAGCAGAACAGATATGAAGTCTAGATTATAAGGCTGATGAACTTTTCAAGGAAAAATAATAATAGATAAGTATGCTTAACTATTGATTTTGATGTTTTTCAAGACAATACATTTTAGATTTCCAATAACAAGTAAATAACATGTAGCCAAGCTTTTGCTTTAGCAAGTGTAGAACAGAAATGATCCACCAAGACTACCACTCACAAAAAAAGGCAATTGCACCTTTTCAATATTAAGGTCTTATCGACAACTTGGTAAGAGTAGTGCTTTTCTTTGTGAATTGTCAGTTATAAGGGTTGAGACTAACTGTAAATCAATAGTATTATCTTGATACTCAAAGAATATCAATGATGTAAGTTCAAGTCTGAGGCAGAAATGTCACGCAAAAATGTCTAAAGGTTTGGAGCAACTCCAGTCCACTCCTCCCAAGAATCTGTGAAGGCAGCACTTCCACGAGGTAATGGACCCACTTTTTTTTTTTTTAATCTTGAAGCACTGCACAAGCTATTGAGGATTAACATCATAAACTATTTTTGGGCACACCAAACCAAGTTCTGTTACATATTATTTTTGGAATGAACTTAAAAATTTGAAATCAAATAAGAAATGATCATCACCCTATATTAAGGGATGAGTGGTAAATTCAGTCCCCAAATATCAAATAAAATAAATATTAGCTAACCTGATTCACAGCTGGTACAATCTTTGCAAATTTGAGCAATTCTTTTATCTGCAGAAGACTGAAATTACTAACACCAATAGCTCGAACCAGGCCCAGCTCTACTAGACCTTCCATCGCTTTCCATGTTGGCTTCAATCTGAGTAAAAATTGCTTATACTCTGTCCCTGACTTCCAAGGAGGATCAGTAGCATCACCAAAAGCCGAACACTCAGGCCAATGTACCAAATAGAGGTCCAAGTACGATACTCTAAGGTTCTGAAGTGAAACTCTAACAGAATTCTCAATTCTCTTGATAGAATTAGAACTACAGTACAGCTTAGAAGTCAAAAAAACTTCCTCTCTTTTGAGCCCATACTTGAAAGCTTCAGCCAGTGCTTCCCCAACCTCAATTTCATTCCCATAAAGATGGGCACAGTCTATATGACGGTAACCAACCTTCAAGGCCGTTTTTATAGCTTCTATACAGAGGTCTCCTCCGCTCTGCCATGTTCCAAGACCTATAGCTGGGATTTTAGCGCCAGTATTCAACACAAAGTAGTTTCCTGATGCTCCTCCTTTACCTCTCATTATCCTAACTTGACCAGAAGAATGAATCAAAGGAGAGAAAATCTCAACTCAAGAAACAACACCAAGAATACTAAAAATCATATAGAACAGGTAAGCCAGACTGGAAGAGACATATTCACTGGACAAGAACAGAAAACTCCAAGAAAATTTCTGCAGTGGAGGAGGAGAAGCAAATCAATGAAGAAAACAAGAACCAAACATTTATCAATGAGAAGAAAAGGAGCGAAAAGAAAACCAATTAATGGAAAGCTCAAAAGAAAGAAATGCACATCACAGAAAAATTCAACAATTTTACAAATCTTACTGATGAAGGATCTTCTAGAAAAGGAATTAGAACCAAGTGACCCTACACACTCAAAAAAATAAAAAGAGGGCCCATCTGAAGGAAGATACAATAATCAAATAATCATTGCAGCAACAAAAGATCAACTGAAAATGAAGCTATAACAACCAAACAACCTCAATAATGGAAAAGAAAACCCCAAAAGAAAAAAAGAGAATAGAGACAGAACACCCTATTCATCATCAGTAAGAACTAAACAAATTAAGCTTTCTAAAAGAAAATCAAGAACCCAAAAATCATGAGAAAGACAAGGGAAGAAAAATCTTTACACAAACAGAAACTCAACTTTATAAGGAAGCACCATAAAGGGTTCAAACCTTTTGGGTCTTTTTATCGTTCCTGCAGCAGTCACTATCCAAAAAGTCGTGTGTTGAGAAAGCCATCCAAGAAAAAAATGGGAATCAGACGAAACTCAAAAAGGATGAAAGCAGACAACAAAGTTGAATATGATATTAATATATAGAAGAGATTTATGGGGGAAAATATGGGTCTAATAGACAAACAATTCAAGTTTCCACCTAACTGAGAAGACTCTTCATCCACCAATCACCTACCATGAACAACCATGTAATAACGACATTCACAGAGGAGAGAAAATTTGTGGGCTTTGGCTAGTTGAGTTGAATTTCCTTTGGGAGCCGATCTCGCTTGCTGGGTTTCTTTGTTCGAATATTCTCATCCTGATGAAGAAGGAAGCAATGGGCGTCGCTCCAAGCCTCCAACCGTACTGAAAAGGAAAACTGGAAAAAGGTTTTATTCGGAGTAAATAAATTGTTATCATCACCCGTGGGAGGAGGGAAAAGATGAAATTAAATATTGATTAGAGCTCCGTTTGGTTGTAAGTATAGGGATGAGGGAAACAAAAAATCAGTTAAAAAAAAAAAGTCTTGAAATCATGTGGAGCTTACCTAATTATCTTTTGGGTGATGGTTTCCTACCATGGCAGTGTACAAAGGAATCTAGTTGATATAATTTGAGAAAAAGGCAAGAGGACGCTGCCCGCTTGTGTAGCCACGGTTCCAATGTGTAGACTAGTGGGAGGTTAGATGGAGCAACGGAGGTATCTTCAACACAAGGGGTGTGGGGCAGCATAGTCTTTTCCATGTCTATTTATGTTTAGACATGTAAACATTAGACACACGAAAGTAAGTAGTTTTCTTTTTCCTGAATATGATGGGATATCTTTGAGCCTATGACTAACTCTTGATCTCTATATCTCTCCTCATAAATGACCACTACATCTCTATTTATGAAAGTGTTTTGTCATTCCTTGTTAATGTGTTCTCCTACCCCGCTTATTCTCTCATTCACACTTTAATGTAATTACTTTTTAAATGAATTTGATTGAGAAGTGAAGTGAAAGGTTGGAATGGTCAAGTTGGTTGATTTTTTTTTTTTTATTAAAAATAAGAAAGTAAAATACGTTGAAGTCCTTAGATATTAAATTGGATAAAGGTTAGAGAGAGGTTGGATTGGTCAAGTTGTCATTTAGAATTAAATTACCTGTTGGTTTTATCCTTTGGATAGATGTTGAAGATTCACTCTTTCAACCTTCTGAAACACGTTTCATATAGCCAAGTCAACGTTGTTATTTTATAACTTATATAATTATAAGTTGTACATTTAAAACTTAATAACTTAAGTATAAGTTAGTTGTTCGTCAGACGTAAGAGAAAATGCTAGCGATCACGGT
The DNA here is from genome assembly GCF_013358625.1 of Macadamia integrifolia. Lineage (NCBI taxonomy): Eukaryota > Viridiplantae > Streptophyta > Magnoliopsida > Proteales > Proteaceae > Macadamia > Macadamia integrifolia. Next base: position 16,029,723 of record NC_056557.1, read on the forward strand.
TCCACCATTCATTTGAGCCTCGAGGACTCATCCTCTCCAGCCGCTGGGATCATGGTTTGATGACTCGTGAACCGAATCAATATCGATCCGGATCAGTTAGGATCGGACATAAATACCCTTATTTTCAATTAAAATTTTGCTTTGGACTATTTTACTCTTTCGTACCAATCTACTAATATGGTATCAGTCAAGGCCGATTCTGATTCGATCTAATCTAATTCTTCAAACCATGGTTGGGATCCCCAACTCGCATCAACACATCCAATGGCTGGGATGACCCGGATTTTTTCCAATGCCCTTGTGCATTCAATGTGCATCCAACAATCAGGGGTGTGTGCCTCGTGGTGTTGTTAGTCGTCCGATGTGTGCTGGGCGCACTTGCGACCTAGGGAATGGATTTATGGGAGAGTCCCAAGCACATTAAGGGCAAGGATTTAGTTTTTGGGTATCGGATTGGTATTGATATCATTTGACATTGATCTTGGATCGATTAAATATTTTACCCCTATTTTCATTAAAATAAGATTTTTTTTTTTTACCCTTGTTTTAGTTCCGATATCTAATCCAAATTGGGCAGTATTAGGATCAGTCACATTCGATATCAATAAGATATGGCCAATTGGATACCTATCACTCTATACTTGATATGGAAACATACAAATGATATAATTGCTTATATAATAAATCCCAACCCCTACTCTGCAGTAACAAATATAAATAAATGGATTGCTCATCTTAAATTATACTCTAAATGTTTTAATGACTTGAATTCACTTCCTACAGATGGTCCAACCAGCTTGATTTTAGGATGTCATAACCCATTTTTGTCATACCCAATTTTGATTTGTGTTGGTGCTACTAATGTTTTGAATTCAGCTTCAGCGTGGGCATACAGGTTACTTATCCAAGGTAAGCTTAGGATCATCAACACTAATGCTTCTACAACTACTCAGAAAGAAGAACTCGAAGTAGAAGGAATTCTAGTAGGTTTTTGAAGATGGTAGCAAATAGAGATTGGAAATTGAAAGAAGTCTGGTTCTCAGAACAAAAGCTCCTGAAGCTTCTTCCACAGCCAGAGGGAGGAACCTGACCACTACTTCACCTTGCCACCTTTTTGGAAATTAGGAATTTATCAGAAGACATAACTTTTCATTGAAAAAATATAACTAGTTGTGTAACACCCCAAATCTCACCTCTTTACATTGACTGTGAACAGGCAATAGTAGCAGATTGGAAGCCAACACTAGCTTGATTGGCAGCAATGGAATGCCAGGAAGGGAAGGATGACCCAACATGTACCTCCTACCAAAAGTGTTGGAAGAGTCAGTAGGCAAAGTGGGCCAACAGGTGTTTACTAACCATTAAAATGGACTAGAAGTGATAGGTAGTACAACAGATCCAAAGGGGGCTAAGTCTGGCTCAACCGGCTAGAGAATTCTGGACATGACAGGGGCCTGTCATGTGAACAGAATGACCAGAATTGGCTGAAAATGGGTCCCACAGTCACACCCCGTTCACACAGAACCGGACCGATGATCGGGTTAACTCCGATTAACCCAAACCTGCCAGGATCATCTGATGCAGTACCGCACCACAGCATACCCACATCTAAGATAAATGTTCAAAAGTTCAGCAAAAGACTTAAATTACCTGTAAATATCCCAAATATACTTGATACCCAAATTGTAGTATATAACTAAGTACATGTGGGCCCGTAGACATGATACTTACACAAAAAGAATAATAATTTACGTATCAAGTACACAAAAAAAAGGGAGTCATCAAAAGAATTAAAAGCAAAATCATGTACGACGTCATTACTACGGTCCCGCAGCACAGCCCTCGCATGTGCAATCAACACCATGGTCATACTCCTCAGGGATCCACCAATCCTCATTGGGAAACTCAACTGTGGGGCCCGTCTCTTGATTTTTGGAGGGTGACCTACAAAATCATCTAAAAGAGGTGCGCACATGGGATGAGCTCACTAGCTCAGTAAGTGAAAAGAAAGACCACACAACAATCACATCTATATGCACTATATGCTATGTAATTCACTTTAAATCTTATCCACCTAAATAACATTACTAAATCTTGGTTATGTGCTACTACAACCACAGTGCGCGTATACCTCGGGTATGAGCAGCGAATTCCATCCCGTGATACGGCCATAGGATTATTAGAGAAGACCCACCGTGAGTACTCAGAAAAGTAAAGCATGCCGACTACCGGCTCTCAACATAAAAGTAAATGACAGAAAAGTAAAGGTGTTGATCCCAGCAATTTAAAAGCAGTACAATTGGTCCTCTTGAATATACCGCTGAGGTTGTCGACTGTCCTAATGACTAGTCAGGCGTATGTCTAACCGCCACAATGACCCAACAACCGCGACCACTGCTTCCCCCCAAGTGATAACCCAACACCTCAACCCCTGTTGGGAAGGGTCGTAGCACAGGGAAACGATAATCCTAAACCGCATGCTCCTATATGACATAGTACGATTGCATAGTACCACCGTGTCCCATTCCACGGGCCACCAATGCACTCGTTTCCAAGCTGACTACAGCATCTAGTCTATTAATGCATCATGCACCGTAATCCAATCACTCATCACATAAACACATCAATCATTTAATATTGAGAATGTAAGACACAACACACACATCATAAATCATTAATTTAGAATGCACAAGCATGTGCACACGAATGGCATACGAGGATGACTAATCTACACATAATTTGTATGATGACATAGCTAGTCTAGATACAATTTAATGGTGTAAAACAAGCTTTAAAATAAGGTCAAATGTCCTCTCCCCACTTACTTGTTGTGTACAAAAACTCACGCTCAGTACGGGTGAGATCCGACTCGAGAAACGTAAGTTTCTAGTGAAACCTATCATAAGTGAATGAAGTTAGCATTTCACCACTTTATGGTCAAAACTAACGAGATTTGATGTTTAAATCATGTTTAAAATCATAAAAGAAGGTTACCCGTCCATTTTAGGCCCATTCGGACTCAAAAATCTCGTTGGGAGGGCCAACAGGTGGGCCAGACAGCCCACCTGAGATCGTCCACCGGTCTTCTCAGGTGGGTGGGTTCGCCCACCGGTCCTTGCCCACCGATCTTCTCAGGTGGGCAAGATTCGCCCACCGGTCCAACCAGAGGGCACCCTCAAGCGGGCGGGTTTGCCCACCGGTCCTCGCCCACCGGTGGGGAACGAGGTGCTGCTCTCTCAGGCGAGCTGCTTCGCCCGCAGGTCCTTACCCACCTGTGGGGGCGAAAAACTACTTTCTTCCTTGAAACGTTCCCTAACCTTGGGGAAATCAAATGGGGTTGTTCCAATCACCTTTTCCACATATCTAAGGTCCTATAAGATGATTCTAACCTAGATCTAAGTTAGATTTAAGGATTGAAAAACCATCTTACCTTATTTGCTCAAGAACTCTTCCAAAACCCCAAAATCACCTCTTAGCTCAAAAAATCACCAATGCTTCTCAAATCTTGTAAACACTTCTTTAAACCTTTAAAATCAACACATAGACTATCTATTAAACCTTAGATTCATCATCTCAAGTAGGATTAACAAGATCTCAAAGAACTCTACCCAAATCAAGGGTTTCACTTAGGGTTTGGTGAAAGTTTAAGAGTATAGTCTTCGCTCACCTCAAATCGTAGGTCTCGTGTTGGGGATCACTTTTTCGGTGCCAGAATGAGAAGATCAAATCTCGACGTCGCTTAAAACCATTTCTTCCTCCTCTTTATTTCTTTTTCTTCTTCTTCGTTCTCTTTTCTTCCTTTGTTTTCTCTCTCATCTTTACTCTTCTCACCAACTCCTTAATGCATTAAATGGGAAAAGGAGAAACACAATAAGTACTATTTATACTTAGAGAATATTTAGTAACCACATGGGTGGGTCACTCAGGTGGGCGGATTTGCCCGCCTGTGACCGCCCACTTATTGGTCGAAACTTAGCCAACAAGTGAGATTTCGATGGAATTTGACTCTCGGTATGTATCTCACTCTTGGCACTAGATATATTATACATATACACTTTAGGATACGGCTACATACCAGCATTATCCATATATGACCTTATGATACGTGGATGTACATGGCTTGGGTACACCCATCTCCTCCGGCACTGACTCAGACTTGTCTGACCAACTTGTGTTCAAAGTCACCCTTGCCATCATGGTCCATAAGGAACCCGCCTTAATCCTCTCTGGTTCGGGTCCTGCATGATTAAACCGGGTCAACCGTAGAATTAAACCAGGTCTTAAAAGTAGGGTATCACACCCACTCTTGGAAACTGGACATGTGGACCTATTTCCACAGGTTTGACATGGATAAGTGAGTTAATTAGGAAATCATAATTTAATTTAATTTCTAAACACAATTAGTCTTAATTATGTATATGTATATATGTACAAATACATATACACCTCATATGTATAAGTAATATGTATTATATATAGAAATATATATATATATATATATATTTGGGCTATAAGAGAGCCACCTCTGACCACTCTTCTCACATTATACTCACTTGGACAACAAGAGGAGGAAAGAAGAAAGAAGAAGAAAAAGAAAAAGAAAAGAAGAGAAGAAGAGAAGAAGAGAAGAAGAAAAGAGAGGGAAATCAAGAAGGAGATTGGATTACTTGGGAGGCTGCTGCAAGATCTAACAAGTAGGTATGTTATTCTCCCTTATAGGAACCTGTAGTAGGAAGAATTTTTCAGAAGTTAGAAAGAATATGATCAGATTCTGCTGTAATGAAGAATTTTGGAATTTCAGCAAGGAATTGATGTAGGGAGATCATGAATCTTACTGTTCTATGATGGCTTAACTAAAGGACTTCAAAAATCAGAAATTTGTTCCAAGAACCATGACCGATTGGGATTGGAATGTGAGAATTCTCATCCAATATCTTAAAACAAAAAATTATTTAAAGAAGAAATGAAATCTCTCTCTTTATTCTATTCTCTGAAGACTATAATGGAACATGCAAAGTAATTGAGGCCTAATCCTTCACATGCAAAGTTAAATCTGTGATGATGTACATGCGTGCAACCTTAGATTGGACTTGGATCAAAGTAATTGATGTTAATTCATACATATGAGTGGAAATTTTGAGATTATGAAGATTATTTTGGGAGTTACTACTAAAATTGTAAAATTAATCAAATTTTTTAGTAGGTTAGTGAATTGATGATTTAATTGATGAAAATTATGTAATATGATATTGTGGTGAAGGGAAATTTTGGAGAAAATCTGCAAGGAGAGCAAGCAGAATTGAAATTCCGCAGAAAAGACACGACCGGTGGGAGACATCCGGCCGGCCGATCGGGCCAGGGTCTCCAGCTGGTTAGGCTTCCATCGACCTTTTTGTTCTCAGACTTTGATAGTAAAGTATGAGTCTGAGAAGGGGTTTGTAGGGCTGATAGGGATATATAATGTGACTCAAATTGAGATATATAAATATATATATATATATATATATATAATATTTTTTGATTTTAGGGGTCCCAGCTAACCGTGAGGGAACAAGTTCAACACCTGTAAAAGTGGGAACTGAGTCAAATTTTTCAGGTGAGTGGGTGCCCCTTTGTCTTACTTCTTTTGGTGTGTTTATTACTGTTGTTCATAAATCACTGGTTGTGTTTGTGCATATGCATTTATTTTCTGCATTTGCATTTTCTTCTATGTATATGGTATGATGAAAATGATGGTGATGAAAATATGAAAGGTAAGGTAAGTGAGATGGGTCATGAGTAAGTATCCATTTATGCATGTGTGGTATGGATGAATTGATTGTGCATCATCTAGTATACTGGCTAGGTATCACAACTCTAAGTGCTACCCCCTTGTCCGTAGGGGGTTAAGTACGGATTAATCCTGACATATGTGGCTGCCTGATCAGCAGTGCACTTGGTGATGTGTGATATAAGTTGTGGATCCGGTGATTATTTTATACGGGTTACCAAAACTGGGGGACCAAGGCTCTGACCGAGACCGGTTGGCTCCTACCTGCAACGAACTTGTATTCCTAAGGGCCCAACGTACAAGGTAGAGAATGCCACCTCTGTTGCGTAGCACTATACCCATAGGTGATGAGACTTAATAATGGACTAGGGAATGTGAATAGTTAAATAAATGAACTCATGAGCATCATTCTTATTTGTGGAGCTTGCATTGCATATAGATGCGTGTAATTGTTTTCCCCAACCCTCACTGAGCATTACCAGTGCTCATCCCCTATTTTCCTTTGATCCATAAATGATGAGAGAAGTCACTACAAGTTATTAGTACTGAGCATGATATTATGGTTTTGGATCAGTTGGAATGTACTCTGGATATTGATAATTTCAGTCATGGACCTTATTGCGAGTGCGATAATTGTGTATACGGTGGACAGTTTAGTTGATGTATGATATTGTGATTCTTTTTGTGTACATATATGAGGATGGAGGAAGAGATCAGTTTTTGATGGATTGAGAGGTGGAAGGAATTCTTTTTGTGTACATATATTTTGGATATTTGGATTAATGTAATATATGAATCATTGTAAGTAAATTCTAAATTTTTGGTACATATGTTATCAATATCACTTAGATGCACTAGGTGAATATTATCTTTACTTGATTTTAATTTATTCGCTGCGAAATTCTTTTGATTCCCATTATGTATAACATATTGGATGTGGTGTTGTGGACTCTCCTAGAATAGGATCTTGGGGTAAACATGCTGATTGGGTATGGTCAGGTATCCAGTGTCGACATACCTGTGCCATATGAAGGTGTGGTAGGGTGGTGTTATAGGAATTTTAATTGGATCATTGCTCCCCGTTGAATCAAATCCCAATCAGCTCAATCTCTTCTTCACGTTTAAGATATTGGATTGGTTATGGAATCAGATCAAGAGAATGGGATCTGTCAATTCAGATCAGCTTGGTTTGGACAGAATACCTTGATTTTAATTTGCTAATCATTTTTTTGAATTTTTACCCTTTATCCATATCAATCCATCAATACGATATCAACTAAGAAATTGGATCGATCAAAGCCAATAGCAATCTAATCTAATTGATTCCAATTGATCTGATATGATGCCTTAAACCATGAATCAGATGGTGCCTTGGATCCGCCAATCAATCCTGATTCTAGTTTTAAAATATATTTTTTTTTTCTCGGAATCTTCATATTGTGAAGTTGATGGCTAGAATCTCAAATTTGAGCAAACCGAAACCTTAATCTTCAATCTCCACAAATAAATAAGATAAGTAAGAGGAAAAAAATAAGCCTAAAAGACAGCACAACCTCTACATATGGATACACAGAAGGGCAAAATGACCAACCACCCCCCTATCATGAAAAACGAAAATCCTACCACAATTGATGCTTCCGCATGTGCTCCCATTGATTGTTATACTAGTGCAGAGGTCACATTGCCTTTTAAGGAACCCTCTTCCATAAATAAATAAACTTTGATTCCCCAGCATTTTTTCGGGTTTTCTCGTTTCATCTCTTTCAAAATGTTGTAAGAACTTATCGTAACTTCAGATTGAGTCTATGGTATCATATGAAGATTATGCTTTGATACATGTATTTAGGTTAGACTACCAAATAAAATACTGATTTAATCGGATGAATTAGGGTGCCTAACACTTACCTTGTTCGCAACATGACTCAAACTCAATCTCATGGTCAGACCAATTTGAATGGAGTCATGTTCTATATTTAAATTCTAAATTTCAATCTAAGTGGTGATTTTCTTTCGTATATATTCCCTTCTACGAAAAGAATATTCCCTTTCGATAGGATGAGGCAAATAATCATTGCTCTCACACCACGTGTCCAATCCGATTTGGTTCAATATTAACTATGACACACAAAGGGTATCCCTCTGTGTGCCACTTTATTTAGTCCAAGTTGGCGTAGATTTCTATACTAAATATAGGTTTGATTCTGTAACTTTGACTTGTCTTTGAGCTTGAATCAGACCAGAATGCATGGTTTTCAATATTCAGTCCACTTCTGAACCAATATTGTGGTCTAGATAATTGTTATTGACACGAGAACGACCCCGGCCGGTTCAAAGATACATGGACCTCACTATCTAGACGGGTTCAAAAGTCAAAACCATAATCATATGGGGATAATCCATATGCTTTAGGAAGGCCGCCTAGATGTGGGACCATGCATCCAAAGAAGGAACAAGTCAAAATACTAATTAAGAATCTCCAACCTCCATTATGTCTAATAATCATTTTTCAAGCTTTTAACCACTTTCATTGATCTTGTTAATGGGGCAGTAAAGATGCCCTCAACAAAGGTTATGTATGATCTCATATCAATCATACGAGGGATTGATTTTACATCAATTTCAAAAGAAATTTGATGTGGATCGAGATGGGTATTGAGTTCCCTCATTTTATAAGTTAGTTTATATGATTGAATTCTTTCAAGTCCATATTAGATTGTGACAAATACTAATGGAGCAAGGAAGCTCTACCAAGATCAATGTTTTGATTATGAATCAAAAGACTCTTATTACCATAATACCATTGCAAATCTGCCATGCCAGTGGTGAGAGTTTACTGATTCAGAGATGCCTCTAATTGTGGAAACCATGACTCAGATGAAGGTCGACCTCAAACCAACTCAAATCCTTCCACGCCCAACCAGCTCTTATCTGCCTAACCGAACCATTTAATAAATGGAACCAATCCATGACTGGTGCAACCTACCTGAACCTAGGCCATCCTGCTCCTTGATCCCACCAGAACCAGATGTGCATAAAGGTGCCACTTTTCACCGAACTAAAAGTTGGATGGTTGCACCATTACCACCATACAAATAATGTATATTAAAAAACAAAATTAATAGATATTGGTTGAAGATAAATGGTTTCAAGTTATGTATAACACTATAATTAAGGATGTGAATTTGAAACTGAAACCGTTTATTGAAGCTGAATCGATTAATTTACACCAAATTGTAAAACCGTTTAGTAAATGATTTGGTTTTGGTTTCAAGTTTCAAGTTTCAAGTTTCAAGTTTCAAGTTTCAAGCTGATTAGTTAAACAGGTCGAAACCGAACTGAGCTGTTTAACCCTTTGATTTCAAACCGAATTGAAACTGTGAAAATCAAACCGTTTAAATTGTCAAAACCGAATTGAAACCGTGTTCATTATTATTTAGCAGTTTTGCTTGCATTTCACTTTTTCAATGTAATATTTTCTTTTACTTAAGTTGTTTGGTTGTTTTAACAAAACATAATGGTTTGCATTTCACATTCACAAGATTGAATCATTTATCATCAAAAACAAATTTTAGTAAACAGCAAATAAACTAGCGAACCGATTGCTAACCGTTTTGAAACCGTATAGAATAAACCGAAATTGAAACTGTTTAAAACAGTGAACCGAAACCTTTTAAAAACTGTGGAACGGAAACCGTTTACTAAATAGTTGCTGTTTCAGAAAGTGCAACCGTTTAGTAAATGGTGCGATTTTGATTTCAACCAAATAAATGTGAATCAAACCAAATCGAATCACACTATTTAAATCAAAACCGAACCAAATCACACCGTTTAAACTGAAACCGAACCAAATATACTCTTAACTATAACCATAGTTGGCAAGACATTAGCTTAGGTGACCTGGTGCCTTGGTCACTTAGGTGGGCGTTTTGATTGACTTGATCGTTTTATTGATGTCGTCTTGCATTTAGGTCCCTTCAATGCCTTGGTTTGCCTCTATGTCGTGACGACATTGTATAACCACAAACACTTCTTAATTCTGAAATGACCCATCTCTTATAAGTCACTCCTTTCTGACACTAGAAACAAACAATACAAAACTGCCTGGATTGAGTTCTAATATGAAAAAGAATGATTTGTTCCATTCCTGGGTTGAGTCTTTCTCCAGATCTGTAACTATCTTCACAGGATAAAACCGAGCGCACACAGCTCAGTTACAGTTCTGCTGCAAATCTAACTGCTCCAACTTCCAAGGAGCCCCTTTTGGAACCTCTCCCATTCAACCAAATGATTGCTAGTAGTTCCCAATCACAGGTTGGTTCCTGATGGAGAAAACCAACATGTGGATTAACCTACCCTTGCAAGTAAGAAGGCATTATATTACGTTAAAAGTACTAAATGAATATTAGTAAGGCTGTGTTTGGTAGTCATCCAGAAAAGATGTTTACCTAATTATCTTTTGTGTGATGGTTTCCTATAACGACAATGTATAAAGGAATAATTTGAAAAAAGAGCAAGAGAACGCTACCTGCTCGCATGGTACTTATGTGTAGACCAGTGTTATCAATTCGGCCGAATAATTCACGAATTATTTGGCCGAACCGAATTTTTCCGAATTTTATAAAAAATTCTGATCGAATCCGAATTTAAAATAAAATTCGGTAAAATTCGTGATTTTTTCAAAAGTGAATATAAAACGCGAATAATTTGGACCGAATCCGAATTAAACCGAATTATTCAGTCCACTTAAACAGTATTTAAAAAAAAAAAAACGAAAAAAAAACAATTAAAAAAAAAACCCAATAAGCTTTTTTGACCGCTTTTTTGATCGAATCCTTAAATTAATCAATCGAATTATTCTGAATAATTCTCCGCCCGAATAATTCCCGAATCCGAATTTGCTAACTATGGTGTAGACTAATGGGAGGTCACGTGGAGCGGTGGAGGTATCTTCAGCACAAGAGATGGGGTCAACGTAGTCTTTTTATGCATGTCTATGTTTAAGCATATAAACACACGAAAGTAAATAGTTTTCTTTTTTTTGAAAACTGCGGGATATCATTGAGCCTATGGCTTACTCTTGATATCTTTCTCTCCTCATAAATGATCTCTCTACCTCTATTTATAAAACTGTTTTATCACCCCTTGTTGATGTGTTCTCTTTCGTAGCTTACTCTCTCATTGACACTTTGATGTAATTACTTTCTAAATGAATTTGATAGCGAAGTGAAGTGAAAGGTTGGACTGGCCAAGTTGGTGTAAAAAAAAAAAAAAAACAGCTGTTAAACTATTTCTTTTTATTAGAAATAAAAAACTCATTCACACTTTAATGTAATTACTTTCTAAATGAATTTGATAGCGAAGTGAAGTGAAAGGTTGGATTGGCCAAGTTGGTGTAATGGTATGGTATCGGTCAAGAATTGAGATCGGTCAAGACTGATTTTGACCCGATCTTGATCGATCCAATCGTATTCCTCAAATCATGGTTGAGATGCCCAGCTCGCATCGGCTCAACCAATGGTTGGGATGAACCGGATCTTCTCTAGTGCCCCTATGTATTCAGTGTGCATCCAACGATCAGGGTGTGTGCTTGGTGGTGCTGTCAGTCGTCCGATGCGTGCTAAGCACACTTGCGACCTAGGATGAGGATTTATGGGAGAACCCCAAGCACACAAGGGTAAGGATTTAGTTCTTGGGTATCGGACTGATATTGTATCAGTTGATATCAATTTTGGATCGATTAATTCTACCCCTATTTTTCATTAAAATAAGATTTTTTTTTTAACCCTTGTTTTAATTCTGATATCCAATCTAGGTCGGCCAAGTATCATGATCATTCTCAGTCGATATCAATATGATATGGCCGATTGCAATGGAATGATGAATCTATTTCATTGCCTCTTTGTTAATAAATAAGAATTTTCTTGGAGAATAGCAGGATACACGAAAT
>NC_056557.1:16041473-16073763 GCF_013358625.1 Macadamia integrifolia
CCTGAATACTCAAGAAGCCTCTCCCCCCTTACAGGAAGGTTACGAACTAAATAATTTGTGTCTCATTTGCAAATTAGTCACTGAGAGTTTATAATTATATCTTCGTTCGATAGAAAGAGAATGAATATTTATTTGATCTTGGTCCTTGTGGAGTGAAAAAGGGATTATACTGGATTTGCACGGATCTCCTGATAATATCCATAAATGACTTGTTTTTGGTAAGAGATCAACACTACCATTGGCCATATACCCAAAACCATGGATAAGGGTGTTATAGGAATTGCAACTAGATCATTGCTCCCGGTTGTATCAAATCCCAATCGGCTCAATCTCTTCTTCACACTTCAAATATTGTATTAGTTATGGAATCAGATCAAGAGAATGTGATTTGTCAATATAGATCGGCCTAGATTGGATAGAAATACCTTGATTTCAATCTACTAACCAATTGTTAAACGTTTTAGCCTTTGTCCATATCTATGTACCAATACAGTATCAGCCAAGAAATAAGATCGGTCAAAGCCAATAGCGATCTATTCTGATTGATTCCAATTGATCCAATCTGATGCGTCAAACCATGAATCAGGTATGCCTTTGATCGGCCAATCCGTCCTGATTCTAGCTTTAAAATCAAATTTTTTTTTCTCCCTTGGAATCTTTATATTGTGAAGTTGAGGGCTAGAATCTCAAATTTTGAGGAAATAGAAACCTTAATCTTCAATCTCCACAAATAAATAAGATAAATAAAAGGAAAAAATAAGCTTAAAAGACAACATAACTTCTACACTCAGACACACGGAATGGCGAAATAACCAACCACCCCACTTATCATGAAAAGCGAAAATCCTACATACTTCTGCATGTGCTCCCATTGATCCTTATGCTGGTGCAGGGGTCACACTGTCTTTTAGGGAACCCTCTTTCATAAATAAATAAATAAACCTTGATTCCCCACCGTTTTTTGGGTTTTCTTGTTTGATCCCTTTCAAAATGTTGTGGAAACTTGTCTTAACTTCAAATTGAGTGTATGGTATCATATGAAGGTTATGCTTTGATACATGTATTTAGGTTAGACTAGAAAATAAAATAGGAATACTGATTTAATCGGATGGACCGGTGCTTAACACTTTCCTTGTCCGCAATATGACTAACTCAATCTCATGGTCAGACCAGTTCGAATGAAATCATGTTCTATATTTAGATTCTAGATCCCAATCTAAGTGGTGATTCTCTTTCTTATTTATTCCCTTTCAAGAAAAAGCTATTACCTTTCGACAGGATGAGGAAAAAAATCATTGGTCTCACAACTATGACATAAAACCGTATGTGAAATTTCAATAGTAAAAGTAGGTTTGATTCTGTAACTTTGACTTGTCTTTGAACTTGAATCGGACCAGAATACATGGTTTTCAATATCCATTCTACTTCTGAACCAATATTGTGGTCTAGATAATTGTTTTCTATGACACCAAACGACCCCAGTTCAAAGATACATGGAGCTCAATATCCGGACTGGCTCAAGACCATAATCATATGGGGATAACCCATATGCTTTCTGAAGACCTCTTAGATGTGGGACCATTCATCAAACGAAGGAACAAGTTAAAATACTATATATGCTTTAGGAGAAGGAACAAGTTAAAATACTGATTAAGAATCTTTAACCTCCATTGCGTCCAATAATCATTTTCCAAGATTTTGACCACTTTCATGGATCTTGTTAAGGGGGGCAGCAAAGGTACCCTCAGCAAAGGTTATGTTACGATCTGATATTAGTCATATGAGGGTTGATTCCATATCAATTTCGAAAGAGATTTGATGTGGATCGATATGGATCGATATTGACCTTACCTTGTAAGAAGATTTCTGTGATTGAATTCTTCCAAATCCATTTTCAGATTGTGACAAGTACTAATGGAACAAGGAAGCTCTACCTAGGTCAATGTTTTTGATCACGAATCAAAAGGCTCTTATTACCATTGCAAACTTGCCATGTCAAACTTGCCATGTCAGTGGGGTGATAGTTGACTCAAGGGTGTCAATGGGCCAGAAAAAACCCAGCCCAACACAAAGGTCTCTTAATTCAACCCAAGCCCAGCCCAGCCCTAGGTCGGCTTGGGATATCTCAGCCCAGGCCTAACCCTGTTAGGTTTAGCCCCAACCCAACCCAACCCAACCCAACCCAGCCCTGATGGACCTTGATTGGGCTAGGTTTAACCCAATTGAGTCCAATCCAATACTATCGGTTACTTGGTTGCTTGATCTTAATGCAATGCAAGAGGCCAAAGACCAAAGTTTTCGTATATGTGTAGATTGTGGAAAACAAAAGACCTTTTTCTATAAGTGTCAATTAATAATTATTAGCATATTTATATGATAATATACTTAATACACATGGTTGGGTTGGGTTAAGACCTCAAGCTAGGCCCAACCCAACCCTACCTCGGGCCTGAAAATCTCAACCCTAACCCACCCTATGGGCTGAAATCTCAGCCCAAGCCCTGTTTGGGCTCAGGGCGGGTTAGAGCTGATTCCGGTTGGTCGGGTTTTTTCGGCACCCCTAAGTTGACTGATTTAGAGATGTCTCTTAGAGTAAAGAAATGGAGTACCTAGTGCATAAGATTCCCACCACTGCGGGAAGGTATAGGGAGAATCATAATGTACACAACTTTACCCTATTTCGTGAAGGGAGAGGTTGTTTCTTGACTAGAGATGTCTCTTAAGAGTAGTATTCAATATATTGTTGAAACTATGACTACTGATAAAGGTCGACGACAAACCAGTTTCAAATCCTTCACTGTGGTGGTAAATCTAGATTTGTACTTCGCTTATCATACATAGAAGGACAATCCATTGATCCAACTCATCTCCATCTGCTCTTATTTGCCTTAACCCGACTATTTAATAAATGAAGCCAATCTATGGCTGGTGCAACATACCTGAACCAATCTAGATAGGTATGACCTGCAATACTGTTCTTCACTTCTATGCAATGCTAAGTGGAGTTGTTTTCTAGATAGCTATAAGCTAGATCACTTAATTGCCATCATACCATGGACATGGTACATTGGTCTAATTAGAATGATGAATTTTGGGTGTAATTTGTTCCCCGGTGGGATATTGTTCACAAGGAGTTGTTTCATCCCCACAGCTTATCTGATGAGAATTCTCTCATCAGGTGATGTTGATACATATAGGGACATAGGTGGGGGTTGGGGGTGGGGGATATACCTGTGTGATAAGAAACAGAGCATGAGAAGAAAGACTTTGGATTTCTTTTATTAAAGCTGAAAGAAAAAGAAAAGCCTTGTCTATAGGAAAATACACATATGTCTGTAACTACTTTCATCTATTGGAAAATATTACTAATAGAGCCACTTGTCCTCTTGTAACAACTATAACAACACCACTTGTAACTAAATGAGTAGTGGAAACTAACTCAATGGAGATTCTATTTGTCAACACTCCCCCTCAAGCTGAGATGGAGGATATACACCCAGCTTGTGAAGAATGGAATGAAATTGGGTTAAACCGAGGGCCTTCGTAAAGATATATGCACGTCGAGCAGGGCTGCTAACATAGAAGATGCGTATAAGACCCCGTTGAATCTTCTCCCGTATAAGGTGGCAATCTATTTCGATATGTTTGGTGCGCTCGTGGAAGACTGGGTTGGCAACAATGTGAATGGACGCTTTATTATCACAGTAGAGGTGCACTGGATCAGAGTGAGATATACCAAGATCAGCAAACAAGTTCTTGAGCCAGGTCAATTCGCAAGAAGCTGTAGCTATGGATCGGTATTTTGCCTCAGCAGAAGAACGGGAAATTGTTGATTGCTTTTTGGTTTGCTGGGAAATCGGACTTGATCCAAGAAACGTAATGTACCCAGAAGTGGAACGGCGAGTAAGAGGGCATCTTGCCCAGTCAGAATCACAATAAGCTGAGATGGTAAAAGAGCTAGCTGAAGACATAAGAAGCCCTTGACTTGGTGATCCTTTGAGATATTGGAACACACGATGGGCAGCAGAGAGGTGTGAGACATGTGGTTGATGCATAAGTTGGCTGAGAACATGAACAACAAATGTCAAATCTGACCGAGTTATAGTGAGGTAAATAAGGCGACCAACCAATTGACAGTAAGTAGCAGGATCAGGTAGTAAAGTGCCATGAGTAGAAGGGAACTTCAAATGTTGTTCCATAGGAAACCGAGCTGGTTTGCAGCCAAGAAAACTAGATTCATTAATAATGTCAAGGGTATATTTTTGTTGTGTAAGAAGAACACCCTGTGAAGACGGTCAACCTCTATTCCAAGGAAGAATTTGAGATCACCAAGGTCCTTAATGTGGAAATGTTGCTTGAGCTATGTTTTTAATTCAGGTATATGAGAAGTATTACTCCCTGAGATGATGATATCATCTACATATACAAGAACAACGGTGAGAAGATCACCACATTTGAATGTTAAGAATGAATAATCTGCAGTGGACTGTCGAAAACCAAAAGAGAGAAGGGCATTTGAGAACTTTTGAAACCAATTCCGAGAAGCTTGCTTGAGGCCGTAGAGAGACTTTTAAAGTCGACAAACCATGTTCTCCCCCTCACATTGAAACCCAGGTGGGATTTGCATATAAACCTCTTCGTCCAAAAGGGCATTATGTACATCAAGTTGATATAAGAACCAATTTTTGGCTGTAGCAATAGTAACAAGGCCTCGGATGGTAACCAACTTTGCGACAGGAGCAAAAGTCTCATAGTAATCTAAACCTTCTAACTGGGTGTAGCCTTTTGCAACAAGACGTGCTTAATGCCACTCAATGGTACCATCAGAATTGTATTTTATATGATATACCCATTTGCATCCAATGGCCCATTTTCCATTAGGAAGGGGCCGAATTATCCAAGTGTTATTCAATTCAAGAGCTTTCATCTCAGTAGCCATAGCCTCACGCCACACTGGCACCTTATTTGCTTGAGTGAAGGACTTAGGTTCCTCATCAGATAAGACAAAAGCAATGAAAGCCCTGGGTGCAGTAGAAAAACAAGGAAAAGAGAGAAAGTGTTGAATGGGATAGGGATTACCTGGGGGAGGCTTGAAGGAGAGGAAATGTGGAAGTGGTGATGACGTACATTCAGCAGCAGTGTAAATATAATCCTGCAGTTTGGAAGATGGAACATGTGGACACATAGAATGCCGTGGAGGAGGATTAGAAGATATGGGAGAAGAAGAGGAATCTGAAACCACAGTTGGAATAGCAGTTGATGGAGAAGTATCCATTACAGGGAAACCAGATTCAGGCATAGAGAAATCTGGAATTACATTTGGGACAGGGATGGATGGCCAAGGAGATGGAGAAGATTCTTGTTGAAAAGGAAAAATATATTCACGGAATATAACATCCCGACTAGTGAAAATACAATGCGTGGTGAGATCATAGACACAATAACCAAGTTGACCCATGGGTTATCCAACAAAAATGGATGGGTTGGAACGGGAAGAAAATTTGTGGTGATAAGGATCATTATTATGAACAAAACAAAGACAGCCGAAGACACGAAGATGAGTATAAGAAGGAGGATTATGGAAAAGTAACTCATATGGAGTCGCACTGGAGAGAACAGCGGTGGGCATTTTATTGATCAAGTTACAAGTTGTTAATACACATTCACCCCAAAAAGAGAGTGGAAGATGTGCTTGAAAATGAAGAACACGAGCAACCTCTAAAATGTGGCAATGTTTACGTTTGACCACACCATTTTGTTGAGGAGTATGCACACAAGAGTGTTGATGTATTATACCAAGAGAGTAAAACAGATTTTGCATAGGCTGAGAGAGGAGAAATTCAACACCATTAACAAGTAGACCTGATGAACTTTAGTCTGAAATTGGGTACGTACCAAATTAAGAAATCGAGAGAGAAATTTAAAAGTATTAGATTTGAATTTCATCAAGTATACCCAAGTACCACATGAAAAGTCATCAACTATAGACAGAAAATAATGTGCTCCCGATTGGGAGGCAGTAGCGTAAGGAACCCATATGTCACAATGAATCAATTCAAATGGAGAAGTACTTTTATTTCTGCTAAGTGAGAAAGGTAACCGTGATTGCTTTACAAGAGGACATATATCAGAAGAAAAAGAAGGGGAAAAAGTAACATTCTGTAGAGGAAAATGAGCAAAGTTGTGATGAATGGCCCAAACGCCTATGCCACAACTCAATGGAAGAAGAAACAGTAGCAGCAATCAGTTGAGTTAGTGGTTGGTGAAGGATGTTATTCCTACTAATAACAACAGATAGGATCTTGCCATACAATCATTGAATCAAAAAATTAAATTATAAGGGTCGACGCATACCGTTCACCATCGATTGTGAAGAATTTTATATTTTTCCTGTATTTTTATTCCTGCAATCCCAATCACGAACACAATGGATCTTCTAGGTTTCTCCCACTAGCTCTCTTAATGCTCTCCTGGTGATGGAACCAATAATGAGATTGACGTTAGAGTAGGAAGAGGACCTAGAGTCCTATTAAATAAAGTTTTGCATCCTCCCATCAAGATGTGCAAATAGGGTAGGACTCTTTTTCCTAATTTGACGAGGAGTGGGTTTCCTATTTGGAATCCAATTCTATGAGATTAGTACCGGTCAATTACCTAATTGGTATATGGGACAATATAAAGAATATTCTAAAGAATATTCTTACAATTGGTGCTTGAAGTAGTATAAACCAACACGCATTTCCCCCACTTCAATCACTCTCTCATGGATAAGTCCTGAAAAATACAAAAAGTGGGAAAGAAAATCACAGCACAATTGATGTCTTTTGTGATTTTGCTAACAGATAACAAATTGAAAGAAAAGGTGGGAATACAAAGTACATTTGTAAGAGATATAGAAGGAGAAAGAAATTGAGAACCAACATGAGTAGCTAAAGTGGTATTCCCATTCGGTAAGCTAATCAAAGTATTTGCTGAGGGACAAATAGAATGAATGGAAAAGAGTAATGGGGGGTAAAATGATGAGAAGCACCTGAGTCCATTACCCATGAGAAGCACCTGAGTCGATTACCTATGACAATGAGGAATTAGATGTGAGGGGACAAGAGTGTGTACCTAAAATGCGTAGCAGATGAGGAAGGCTCAGGTGCTAAAAGAGAGGGCAACTGCTGGTACTGTGTAGGTGTAAGAGATTGTAAAGAATGAGATGATGCTGCTAGAGATTGATCATGTTGCAGAGTATCTGAAGCTTCTTGTGGAACAGAAAGATTTTCCTGATTGGCATTCTTTTTGCCCTTGAATCGATTAGAATGACTATTGAATCGCCTGTTCTGGTTGTTGGGATAGCCATGTAATTCATAGCAAGTTTCTTTCACATGACCATGGTTTTGACAGTGAATACAGAAGGGACGACCTTTAGGATGAAAAAAATTGGGTACAATGGATCGTGGGCTTCGACTGATGCCTCCTTCATCAGAACGATTTGCCATAAATGATGCTGCGCCTACAGGGAAATTCTGAGAATGTTGAAGTCCCTTGTGTCGTTCTTCTTGTAGCACAAGAGCATAAGCCTTTCCAACAATAGGGATTGGTTCCATTGTTAGAATTTGAGTTCTAACAGTAGCATAAGAGTCATTAACACCCATCAATAATTGATAAGTTTTCTCAGTCTGCAGATGATCATATAAAGATTGAAGGAACCACATGTGCAAGCAGGAATTTATGTGTATGAACCAAGCTCATCCCATAAAATCTTAAAAGAAGAAAAATACTTGGAGAGAATAAGATGATCTTGTTGCAACAGCGCAATAGATATCTTAATTTCATAAATGTGAGGTCCATTACCTTGCGAGAACCGATTCTGCAGATCCAACCATAACTCGCGAGCTGTATCAGCATAAATAACACTATCGTGGAGATCTTGTACTAAGCTATTGTACAACCATAAAATAACCATCAGATTGCAATATTCCAGGTCAGCACATCTAAAGTTTTTGAGATGGGATCCTCGTACATTCACCTGATCATTACATGTGAGGAGCAAGAGGGGATCCAATCTGGAAGTTTTGTACTCTAATATAAACAAAAGGATGCCACGTAGACTTTAGATAGCTAGGGTTTCAAAATTTGGAAAAAGCACCGCCTTCTCGTTTCATAAAAAATATATAGAAATAATGGAATTTGAACAAAATACACAATCTTCAACTGAAACTGAAATAGGAGGGAAATTAAAATTTTCTTTTTGAGAAATTGAAATTTTTTTCAATAACAAAGAACCGTAAAATGTTTAAAGACTCTTTGATTCAATAAAAAAGAAGAAGAATGATAAGTTACCTAACTGATGAAATCTATATGGATTTCTGTAACTGGATCCTCTGGCATGGGAATCAATTCTTCTCTATCTAAGGTGTAGTTACGTGAGGAGATAGCTTGACGAATTGCCGTTTGTGATATTGTAAGACTTTCTTCCACCTTCTCCCAAATGCTCTTCACCTTCTAATTAATAACTAAATTAAAAGAAGAACAAGTACAAGAAGAAGAAGAAAATAATAAAAGAAACAAATCTAAATTTCAGGGTTACTCACCTTAATATTAGAATTACCGCCATCACTTCTGATTATACTACTATTGTTAATGTTACAGTTAGTGATATTGATGGGATTAACTAGAGAAGATGATGAAGAAGGAGTTGGAACTGGATTTAGATAGAGAGAGATTTGTGGGGCTTTCTTGTTTATATTCGTACAACTGACAGGAAAAGAAGAAGAAGAGGAAGAGAATACTTTATAAGAATTGTTGATCAAGGGAGAGAAGTAGAGAAGGACAATAGGAAGAACAGGAAAGACTAAGAAATTTGTTGGGCACTTCAAGGAAGCCATTACTTCTTCTTCATCAATTCTCTACTCACTAGTCTCTTTTTTCCATTGCTTCCTTTCTTTCCATGACAACCCTTTCAAAGTGCTCAAAAAAGAAAACAACATCCAAATTAGATTTTAAATACTTCGCACTTTCACTAAGTTGTGTACTCCACATGCCTGTTGTGAAGGTATTTTTCATATATAACTTTGGCCACCTGTATTTAAAATTAGAGATACGATCCAACCGAGATTTTAAACAACTGAAGTTTTTGAGATGGGATCGTCGTACATTCACCTGATCATTACATGTGAGGAGCAAGAGGGGATCCAATCTCGAAGTTTTGTACTCTCATATAAACAAAAGGATGCCACGTAGACTTTAGATAGCTAGGGTTTCAAAATTTTGAAAAAGCACCGCCTCCTCGTTTCATCAAAAATATATAGAAATAATGGAATTTGAACAAAATACACAATCTTCAGATGAAACTGAAATAGGAGGGAAAATAAAAATTTTCTTTTTTGAGAAATTGAAATTTTTTTCAATAACAAAGAACCGTAAAATGTTTGAAGACTCTTTGATTCAATAAAAAGAAGAAGAATGATAAGTTACTTAAATGATGAAATCTATATGGATTTCTGTAACTGGATCCTCTGGCATGGGAATCAAATCTTCTCTATCTAAGGTGTAGTTACGTGAGGTGATAGCTTGACGAATTGCTGTTTGTGATATTGTAAGACTTTCTTCCACCTTCTCCCAAATGCTCTTCACCTGCTAATTAATAACCAAATTAAAAGAAGAACAAGTACAAGAAGAAGTAGAAAATAATAAAAGAAACAAATCTATAAAGTATTCTCTTCCTTGAAAGCAAGTTGTTCATTCCCAGGAATTCACTCCGAGATTTCCTGATCTGGAAATTGCATGTTGGGGGAGTCACTGACCATTTCGATCGAGATAAGACCATCACCCTCGTTGAGGACCGATTCTTGTGGCCAGGACTGAAGAGGGATGTTGCTAGAGTTGGGAGTCAGTGTAGGACATGCCAGACTACCAAACAATAAAAGCAAAACACGGGATTGTACACTCCCCTACCTGTTCCTCATTCCCCTTGGTAGGACCTTAGCATGGACTTCGTGCTTGGTCTACCAAAAACTTTGAGAGGCCATGATTCTGTTTATGTGGTTGTGGACCACTTCTTGAAGATGACCCATTTCATCCCATGCTCTAAGACCTCTGATGCATCCATAGTAGCTAGACTTTTCTTTAATGAGGTTGTCAAGTACCATGGGTTGCCCCTCACCATAGTGTCTGATAGGGATGTTAAGTTCACTAGTCATTTTTGGAGGACCCTGTGGCAGATGATGGGCACGAAGCTCCGTTTCTCCTCAGCTTTTCACCCTCAGACCGATGGCCAAACCGAGGTTGTCAATAGGAGCTTAGGGAATTTATTGCGTTGCCTTATAGGAGAACATCTTACCAGTTGGGATCGAGTCCTTAGCCAGGCTGAGTTTGCATATAATAGTTCTAAGAACCGTACCACTGGTCTGTCCCCCTTTGAGATCTGTTCAGGATACCAGCCCCGGGCACCCATGGACCTTATCCCAGTCGTGTTTAGTTCTAGGACCTCCCAGTCAGCCGAGTCTTTTGCTCAGCATATACATGATTTGTATGCAGGTATAAGAAGACAGATAACACTGAGCAAGGAACAATATAAGTTGAAGGTAGATGTGCACAGAAGGCTATAAGAGTTTCAAGAGGGTGATATGGTGATGGTTAGAATTAAGCCGCAACATTTTGTTAGGGGAAAAGCGAGCAAGCTGCATGCTCGTAGCACAGGTCCATTCAAAGTACTCAAAAGGATAGGTGCCAATGCGTATGTTCTTGATCTACCAGCTAGTATGGAAATCAGTAATATTTTCAATGTTGAAGACCTTGTCCCATACCATGGTACCTCTACCATTACCCCTTTCTATCCTGATGACTTTGAGGACTTCCCCTTCACCATTGATGAGACTACTGAACCAAACCAACCACTTCCCCCCGCCTTATTACCACCTGTGCCTATGGTCACGAGAGGGACTGAAGAAATTGAGAAAATCCTTGATGAGAAGATTGTGTCCACACACACTGGAGGTTCTAGAGAGTTCTTGGTTAAGTGGCGTGGACGTCTGGAAATTGACACACCTGGATCACAATGCAAGAAATCCAACAACTCAACCCAGACCTACTTGAATATTACATGAGCTTTAATTCACCGGAGGTGAATTCTTCCAAGCCGGGTAGAGTTGATGGGGACATCAAGACGTACAACTGAAGGAAGAAGAAGACCCAACCTTCTTTGTGGTTAGAGGATTAAAAGAAGAAGAAGAAAGGAAGGCTCGATCCAGCCTTTCCAGCGTTGGATCGAGTCCTCTCCTTCCAAATTTTGCCAAGATTGTGTGGCCCCCACCAAATCTGATCTTCTCTTCAATACTGGGTTGCTGTTATCCTTTACGACAAGGACTGGGCTGCTGCTGATCTCTTTTCAACATTCAAACTGCTATTGGACATCTTCTTCGAATCTGGGTTCTCTCCCTTTATTCTCAGGCCTGGGCAGCAGATAAGTATAGAGTAAACCCTCCCATTCCCTCCATTATCCCCTCATTATTTACCCTGTTACTTCCATTAAAACCCTTTTGCCATTGTTTAACGTTTTATGTACCACACTGTTTGCCTTAAGTATTGCTAGGCTTCTTATTACTAGTACAACTGATTTTAGAGCATATAGCATGGGGTTTCTATCTACTTTTGATGCTTAATAAACTAGTGTTGTAGCCTAATTTTGGTTGCTGCCATGTTCCCTACCCCATGTTTCCCCTTGAAGCTTGAGTGAGTTTATGTGTTTTTCTTCCTAGATTATTATTGCCCTTTGTTACTTTGTTTATTAGTCATATTCTATTTTGCATATTAAATCTTGTTTGTTGAGTTTATTTTGTCCTGTCTACCCAAGTCCCTTGAGGTAACCCTACCTACTTAGTTAATCTTGTAGGAAACCTAGTCCCATAGGAATCCCCTACATCACTTTTTCAGAAATTTCTCCCATAACTTTTAAACTTAATATTTCTCTCACAAAAAAATTACAAATTTAGTTTAAAGAAACATTTTACTCCAAAGTGGAAGGACAAATTTTACCCCAAGTAAATAATCATAAGAGATGCAAAGGGAATGAAAGAAGCAGCTTGTTTTTTATATGCGGTATTGTCTTAATCAGTGTAGTTTGCACATCAAAGATATTCTAAGAAAACTAAGAAATAGTGCAGAATTCTTTGCTGGATTAGAAAGATAAGCAGTTACTTTATCTGGTTATGGCAAGGACACAATTTGGAATTGCAAAATTTCCACCTAAAACATGACTAGTGTCAAACATGGGGTTGTGATACAATCCGGGGTTCCCTGATTAGGATCGCTTACAGACCCACTCAAGTAAATAATAGCCAATAGACATAATACGATGCCAATTCTATAAATTATCTCAAGTTTACAAAGGGGAGTCGCAATCTGGTAAATAAACAGAATCTTAAATGAGAGGCTAGGTCCAGTAAACAGCAAGTAAGATTCCCATGCCTGATAGGATAGAATGTACTGTAGTACAGCAGGTTATCCCTTAATCCACATCAGCAATAAGGGTTAGAACAGAATACCAGAAATTGACAATGACTCTTAATGTCAGAAAAAAAAAAAAAAAAGAAACATAGTTTTAACAACTTACAGACCTAGGATTTTGAGCAAATGAATAAGCCTGAAATCACTGTCAAAAGGAGGCAGTAGGATGGACAACAGAATACCAGAAATTGGCTTTCAACTGATGGCCGGATTAGAAGATATCATGGCCTGAAGAATACTGTCAAAGAACTCCAAAATCAGTGAGCCGTAGAGTATTGGAGCCTTCTAACACCAGCTTCTTGGAGAAATCAATGGATCAGACTGTAGAGGATCAACAGCAACAAAATAACACACAGGGTGGCCCTGTTGGCTCCTTCAATCGGAATCAAATCACCATACATAATGCTTGTAACATTCACAAAATGAGGAGAGCTAAAAGAAAGAGTACCATGGATGTCGGAACCTTGTACAGGAAACTACTTGCTTTAACAGGAAAGAAAATAACTTAAAATCTAATAATTCAAAAGGTAAAGGCTGCCCCTTGAAAAGTTCCCCCTGCCCCTCCCATCCCAGGCCCCCCATTTGTTGAGCCACTAGCTCCTGGAAATTAGCAGCGTGCCCAACTTCCGCCCCAGCTAAAAATAGCAACTAAATAAATTAAAAGATAGAAGCTAGCTGTCTCCTGGACAAGAACTTAATAGGGGATAACTTAATGAGATGGACGTTAGATACATGACTAGACTAAACTCCTCCCAATGGGCTGGCTCATTACTGAATACTCTCAAACAAGAATCATTCCATACAGTGCCAGAATATTGATAAGATGTTTCTGAAACTAACCCAAGCAATGGTTGCAGTTTCAGATGTGAATGCAGATGGATAACTCGCAAAAGAGGTGAACTTTGGAGGTAAGATCCTAGGGATTGGATTGCCCTAGGGTAATGATGTTAACCCCAAAGTTTGAGGCCAAAACAATAAGATCTGAGCGAGATGGAGTTCTCTCTTGCTAAATTCAAAACAATGGTAGAGCAGGGCAGAAAACTGAGTAAATATTAAAAGAATGAAGAGGAAGGAGAAAGAAATATGAGGATAGGTGCGACTAGGGAGAACATACCCGATGGGGAAGGAGAGAGAAGTGAGGGAAACCACAGCCAACGAGTTGCTCATCCACACAGGCAACACTAAAACTCCATATTTTCATTCTCTTAATATTTCGATGGATTACATGCATATTTAAAGATAAAATTCCGATATACTGTCTGAATAAATGATTGAACTCAAATAGGAAACTAACACTAAAGCAAGGGAACCAATCTCTTCCATTACCAATCCTATCTAAAACTCTCATATAAAATGTAATTGAAATTAGGATAGTTGCTAGCGCAGCGGGCTTGAGGTTAGTGCAGTAGAGCCTAGCCCTCAAGAGATTTCGAGCTTGAGACCTCTTGTTCCTCATCTAGTTTAGGAATCGCCCAACTCCCCCGATCCCCACCCAAAAAAAAAAAAAAAAAAACTGTTATGTTTGTCTCGAATTCCTGACCCTTTTTGAAGATTGACCCACTCCGACAAAATTTAGTGGCGTCCCAAATGGGATTTTTTCTGAGATCTACGATGGTAGTAGAGGAGTTGGGCCGATAGGCCTAAGCCCGGAGCCCATCACTGATCTCGTATGGGGGCGTAGTCCCTGTGGTATGGTACAACCCAACCGACCGCAATCCGATGGATCAACCCGACTTGGAGGAGTATATAGATGTACCATCATCTTGCTGAGTATGTCACTGGGAGATTTGGAGTTTTTCATCTTAGTGTTTCTGGGCGAGAGTTTCCTACCGCAAGTTTGGGTGTTCTTGAGAGATCTCCATTTAATCTTTCTTCCAATATAGTGAAATATGGATCATCTTCTTATTCGCCCGAGGATGTAGCACACAACACCGGTGTGTGAACCTCATTAAATCTCTCTGTCTTTTGCAAATCTATTTGTTTTCATCGTTTTTCTTTGATGTTTGTTCTAACAAAATCACAAATAATTAAAATTACAAAATAACCCCAATCACATGGCTTGGTTTGGATAAAATGTTGGTTCAATAATGAACCGAACCCTTTCCTCTTCTTTCTATATGCATCAGATTGCCTATTACTTTTCAGGTTTCCAAATCAATAATTCATCCTAAAACAAACAAGTATCATATTTAAAATAAAAAATAAAAATGAGAAGACAGAGTAATCAAGATAAGCAGTACCTACATGCATTTAAGGAGACTAAGGCCTTTTACAATTGCTTCTTGACTCCTCTTTGTGCTAGCAAAAGAACCCATCTCCAATAGATGGAATGGATTATCATTGTTACAGCCCTTTGATAAAGGGAACTAAGCTGTGCTGCACAAGAGCAATTTATAAGATGATTATAAAAGGTGGGGCGAGTTGCAAGTAATGATTGAGAGGTCTACATATTGGGGTAGCATCCAAGGCTGCCTGCAATCATTTCATATCGGTTTTCCACAACAATTTAACATGTAAATCCTAGTTCAAGGCTGACACATGTCAAGTCCCAATGGTATGTTAATATATTAATAAAAAAAAAAAAAAAAAAAAAAGACGATGTCATTTTAGCTTTCATAAAGTGAATCCATTTCCAGCCAAATTCTGGCAATGATTCAACACGATTAATTTCCTTAGAAGATCTTATAAAATACCAAAATAGAATGCTTACTGGATGCCAAATCACTGTAAGAGGCAACTGCAAATTCTCAACATATTGTGCATCATAGAGGATAAATTTTGCAAATTGTTTTACAATTTTAAGTTTTCCATAACTTCAACTCATTTCACATATCCTGCTCATGGGATATCTTCAACAAGAGATGGCTCCACAGCCAGGGAACCATGGACTGGTGGGTAAGACATAAGATTAGAGTCTTATATCCTGGGATTGACATAGCAGAATGAACCTCTGCTGTGAGGATTGTGGACTGTTTACCCCAAATTGTAATTATTTTATCCTGCGGTTTTGGCACACTGTCAACAGGCCAAGCACAGAGCTTCAGTCTACTCCATAAACCCTTGACAAGCAAATGGATATTGTCAAATCTCAGGATGAAAGAAAAGTTGTGAACTCTACTCTAAACATGAATGAAAGGTTGCAAAAACTATCAAATGGTTAATGAGTTATGCCAGTTGTAGAGTACCAACCTGAAAGAGAGTGTTTCTTTACCTGCTCAAATACATCTAGTTTGCATGTGCTATTTTGGGCGGATCTCCTCAATCTTCAAATAAAATCCTTTACCATGAAATGAGCAGCTCCTGATCGGCAAGTAATTGAGGCTATTCCAGCATTGGATAAGTGAGACTTCCAGTCGGTATTGTAGATTTCATTCGTAGGCAGCACCCAGTAAGTGGATTCTGAAGTTCACTGGGGAAAAATGGAACCTATCACAAATTCTGGTTACAAGACATTACAGGGAGGCAAGTCCTATTACCCGTCATCTTCTGAAATTGCAACTGCTTGAAGTCGTTCCTCTAGAGGACGTAGTATTGCCAAGGACAGGTTTGTTGAGTGTTGAACACTATATTCACTCACTGGATACAAGGAAGAGAACTGATTCACCCAATTTGATATCCCCTCCTTGAATGTTAGTAACTCGATGCTGCAAATTGATGGAAGTTTAGGGAAAGTAGTCAAAGAGTGACAATACTCTATTTTCACTACTTTTACGGAGGGAAGCAGTGGAGGTAGTCTTCTCAGGTTGTAACATTTTCTCATTGTTAGCTCTTCAAGACAAGGGAATTCACCATCCTCTGCTCCATACCATTCTTCCCAGCTATACATAAGGTCAAATGTTAAGAACTTCAACTTTTGAAACCCATTTTTACCACCACTAGCCTGACCATCTATATAAAACTCCCGAGTCAAATGAGTCACTTCATTTAACCCCACTATTTCGAGGGACTCCAGCGCAGGTAGTTGCCCAAAAGGTGGGAGGAACTTGCAGTTTGTGCAGAACGAGAGTTTCACAGAGACTAGCTTATTAAAACTAGACAAATCCCTCATCAACCAATCTGGAAATCTTAAACCAAGGTACCACGTGATCGTCAAAGACTCCAGTTCTAAAGGAGGTTGTAGGGCATCAAGTATGGCCTCACTGTCTTCTCTAGTCTGTAGATTTCTAGGACCATTGCTCCACTCCAAAACCAACTGATCAAGTCTTCGCTTGTTCTTCAAACAGGCCTCCCTGGCTTCCCAAACAGTGGCCACATTCTCTAGTCTCAATATCCAAAGCAAACCCTCAAGATGCTGCAACTCCTTCAACTCTCCTATCTTGTTATCATCAGCTTGGCTCACAACATAATGAGGTAAGGTTTTGAGACAAGTTAATCTCCTGATTCCTGCTGGTCTGTGGCTTTTCCATAATTCATTATCCATTACTAGGTATTGAAGGTTAATTAGATTCCCCATGCCTTTGGGTAACCCATGAAGTTCGGAACAATGTTTAAGCATCAGAGTTTGCAAGAAGTAAAGCTGACAGATTGATTCAGGCAACATGCTAATACGTGTGCAAGAGAGATTAAGGCACCTCAGATGCTTCGAATAGCCAATTGAATCCGGCAAACATCTGATGCTAGAATTACTCAAATCCAGCACACGCAAGCACTTAAATCTTTCAGATACATCATAAGGCACATGGTCCTCAAGAAGAGATCGACTTCTTACTGACAGAAATGAAGAGGGACTCTTTACAATGTCCTTGTTCAAGTCTCGAATCAGCAGCGACGCAGTGCCAGCCCTCTTAAAGATATAATTTGGTTCATCATGCTCGATTCTAAAGCACATCCCCTTCGAAACTGATTGTGCTAAATCATGCATGACTTCGTGAATCACAAATACTGATTCTACTTTAGTTGAGAAGTCTCTCTCAATAAAGATACTTTTTCTCAAGCATTGAAAGAAAGATCTATGAAACAAATCATCAAAGTATTCCCTACCAATCTCTTCCATTCTTTCTACCTGTTTAGATGGAATAAAGCCTTCGGCCATCCAAAGTGGTACTAGAATTGCCTTTCTAAATTCATAACCTTTAGGAAATAAAGAGCAATATGCAAAACAAAGTTTCAAATGTGCTGGGAGATAATGGTAACTCAAACTAAGTGCAGGCATAATGTTTTCTTCTAAATCCCACATCTTACTTTCCAATACTTGTTGCCACTCCTGATGATCCAATTTGGCCAGTAGCAGCCCTCCAAGTGTCGTTACTGCCAAAGGCAACCCTTCACACCTTCTTACAATTTTCCTGCCAATTGCTTCCAAGTTTGGATGTACATCAGTGTTTTCATCACCGAACACCTGCTTTTTGAACATCAACCAGCAATCTTCATCTGATAAACGTTTCAAAGGAAGGATTTCCACAGCACCCATGACAGATGCAACTTTCTGACTTCGAGTGGTCACCAAAACTCTGCTTCCAGCAGCTGCAACTCGGAATGGAGCCCACAGGGCTTCCCAATAACTCCGGTTTTCATTCCATGCATCATCCAAAACAAGCAGAATTTTCTTCCCTCTCACCAAATCCTGTAATTTAACATGATTTGGCTCTAACAGTGAAATGAGACAAGGCTTCAGAGTAATTGACTCCATAATCGCATTTGTTAACCTTTCAACCCTGAATTCATTAGGTACACAAACCCAGACTCTTAATTCAAAATGCATTTTCACATCTGGATCATTGTAAACAATCTGGGAAAGAGTGGTCTTGCCAAGACCCCCCATCCCAACTATGGCAACAACAGGGACTTTACTTCCACTGTATCTCCTGGATGCCAATAAACTTATTAAAAGACTCTTATCTTCTGACCTACCAACAACATCAGAATCAACAACTAAGGAACTACTCTTCTGTCTAGTGTCTAGAAGTGAAATAGTTCTTTGTCTCCTTTCAAGTTCATGTTCCCTTCCTTCAATTTCAACTACCTTCAGATAATGGGGTTCAATGCTCTCCCGAATCTGAGCTAGTTTGTCCCTAATCTCATTAATGACACAAGGGATCTCATGTCGACGAAGCATTCGGTTTTCATTGAAAGAGAAAGACAAAAAGTCACGTACCAATTTCCTTGCTCTGTTCTGATTCCTTTCATCTTCAAGCCTCCGTCCAAGAGTTTCATAGATGAACTCGTCCAGCATGAGATTAGCATACAAAATCACCTTCTTCAGGTCACCAAGGTAAATTCTTAACAGCGGATTCCTTATTTGACTCTCCTCCACGAAACAGAGCATTGCAGAGATCCCATCAAGTGTGCTCGATAGATTACCCAGCTGTTCTTCAACACCCCAGAAAGACCCAAAATCACGAAGCTCAGGAGCCCCCAGTTTCTCACGCATTGTGTTCACCAGTGGAGATATGATTATCTCTGCAAGCTCAGGTGCCATACCCATCTCGTTCTAGTCCTGGGCTTCTACGATTGTCTTGAAATGATGCATAAAACTTCAAATCTATAATGAAATCAAAAGATGTTAACAGGTTTAGAATCTAAGAAGTTACTGAGATTTTGCCCCATTCTTCCGTGTTCTTTCTTTTTTCATAAAAAGCGATGCCCAGTTCCTCTCTCTCTCTCTCTCTATTGCTTTCTCTATCGAAATCAAACAAACGCGCCTTCTTGGCTTCTTCACTCTTTTTGGGTTCCTTCTAATTTTAGTATTCAGCGTACATACAAAAGCTTCGCTGACGACGTCAGCCTGACGAGGAGTTTTCGCGCACTTTTTGATTTCTGAATTGCTGCGAAAGCTTCGCTTACTATGCTGCTGACGCGAGTTGTAACTCAGTAATCATTGAATTGTTTCCTATTCGCCGTTCGCTCCATCGTTCTACTCCTCTCTGATCTACCACTCCCCAAGTCCCAACTTTTCTTCGGCTGCATCCAGGGCAGCTCTCTCTCTCTCTCTCTCTCTTTTGCAAGTTCTAATGAGCTTCCCAGAAACCCATCAAGCGCTTTTTTTTTTTTTAATTACTTGTTCGATCTGTTGATGCCCCACTCACTCAACTTTCCTCGTCATTTCCATTATAGGCACAAGAAGGATTGTATCAAATGATTCTAAGTATCTTGGGGCCCGTTTGATAATGTTTCTACCGTTTCTGTATCAAGAAACGACAGAAACATAAATTTTCATTTCTAGAAACAGAAACAGAATTGAAGGTGTTTGATAAGTCATGTTTTTAGAAGTCGATAGTAACCAATGAAAGAATGGCCACAAGTCGTTTTTAGAAACAGCGAAACAAGTTCAACTTGTTTCTTGAACCATAAATAAGTAAAAATTTCTATTTCTATTTTTTAATTACTTGTTCGATCTGTTGATGCCCCACTCACTCAACTTTCCTCGTCATTTCCATTATAGGCACAAGAAGGATTGTATCAAATGATTCTAAGTATCTTGGTACAAATATTTTTCACCCTCATTCTAGAGTTCTGGGTTTAATCATATTTATAAGAGGGTTGACGTTGATAAAAAAACTTGCTCCTAGAAAAATCTAACCACTCTCTTTTGCAGGAAGGCGGTAATGATCCAATATGTTCTCTTCTATTCCTTCTTAATGGCTTGCTTTGATTTTTTGAAACAAATTTATAGAAAATTAGCCTTCATTTATCTGCATTTTGGAACGGAGATAAAGCTCACTCTTGAAAGGCTTGTCTCGTTGATTGGCACAAAGTATGGTACCCCAAATCTTGCGGAGGCCTAGGGCTAAGGGACTCGGCTCTGCTTCTCACAGTAAAGCCCTTCTTCTGAAGCTTGGGTGGTGCTTAACTTCTGTGGATCGGTTTTTAGGGGCCTACGTCTTAAAAGGCTAGGTACTTTATAACAGGTCTGTTTTTCAAACGAGGATCTATCCCTTGAAATAGAATTGTAAGCGGTCTGCTATTACTTAAAAAATTAATTTTTCACAAGATTGGTGATGATGTTAATAATCGATTCACCGGATTTTATCATCTAACCTCGCTTCTTCCATTCGTCAATCTCTTTCCCCACCTTGGGTCAATGAATTCATTATGGGTAGCAATTGGAATGTAAATCTCCTTTCTTCTTTAATCCCAATATATGTTGTTAGTGACACATGTGGTTGAACATTCCAATTTCCCCCAATGCTGACAGATGGTGTTTCCCTCTCAAAAAGTAAAGTCTTAACCACCAAATAAGTGGGAAATTTTACTATTGTTTTTACTACTAACTCGCATGGATACTCAAACAATTTCTCTTGTTACTATCTTTGCTCACATTGGTGACGATACTTCAGGAAATTCAAATTATATCCAAAATTTAAGCTTTTTTTTTGGAGACTGATACTTGAAGCAGTCTCCACCAAATTTACCCTATGAAAATGGATGGATATTGATCTTACATGTAGCATTCGCCACTCCCAATGTGAATCACTCTGACATATTTTCCTCTCCTGTGATTTCACCAAACGACTATGGGCTGTTGGGCCTTTAGGCCTACATATTGAGAATCTGATTAGTTCTTCAATTACTATATATGGGCTCATAGGAATCAAGTTATATACTCTCAGGTATAACTCAATCCGACATTATTATGCACAATGTGAATAATTGGATGCCCTCCATCCATCCTCTCTCTTGGAAGCAGGAGGATATTACCAGGAATACCATTACAAATTTTGTGTTTCTATCTTCTGCTCCCGAACCCAAATTTAAATTATCCAATATTGATTTGTACAAGTGCTATTAATTCTATTCTGAATGTCTTAGGATAAGCAAGTGGTGTTATTTTCAAAGGAAATTTTGTCTTACTCTATGAAGATTATATGATGATAGGACAAAGTATTGAAGTTGCTAGCCAGCACTTCTCAAAGGGTTGAAGTAGGCATTGAATGAGGGGTGAAGGGTAGAAGAAATCTAGAGTGATTATGATACTTTCATAATATTCTCTTGAACAATAGCACTAGTTCGTGGCCTTAGAGTGCCATTCCCCAATTTTCGTATGTATATAAACCCCTCTCTCTAGCCCGTTTTTGTCTCAGGCAATCTAACGACTTAGTGTTTTTGCGTATACATATTGTGCACAATATCATGGAAAAAAAAGATCACCATGCAAATTTTGTTACTAACCTTGATGTACTAAGTTATCTTCTTTAATGAATTTTATTTTTCTCTATAAAACGAAAAATAAAAATAGTACATCTAGAAAATTAGATGATAAGAGTATATCTCTTAATGGGCAGTTTTATATTCTCGCCAAATACTCTGCAAATTGCACTAACTCTCAACTTAGTCAAATAGATCTAGATAATCTTATAGCTCAACTAGAGTTTCATGTAAAGCTTGTTTTGGATTGTTAGCAAAGGCTTCCATGACCTTTACTGAAACATTCCCCACCACCCAAAAGAAAAAAAAAAATTATTTGTGTTATAATATTATGACTAAAATAATGTTATTTTAACTAGTATTTTTAGGCAATAATACTAAAAGAGATAATAAATAATTTTACAGCGTAATAGTTTACTCCCACATTAGATAAATAAGAAACAATAGAACAGAGGTAACCACTATATATAAGAGTGTTCATGGTTGTTCGGTTTCACATTAGATAGACATGAAACAATAAAAAGAAGACAACCTTACAAATAGGGGTGGTCAACAACTTACATTGAACTTCGGTGGGCTATGGAGTATGGACAATGAAGTACCCAACCAATAGCTCACAAGGTAGGAGATTACAGGGTGAGCATTTTCACCTTTCATGGGGGTGGGGTGTTCATTTCACCCTATGTCTGGGCACCACCCCCACACTCCCTGACAAAAAACATTCTCCCAAGTTTAAATGTAAGAAAGTATTTATATATATATATGGGAGTTTTAGTAAATATCGGCTAAGTGTAGGGGAGGTTCCTATTGTACACCTAGTTAACTAACCAACTAACGTTCGGAGTAGCCAAAAAATGCAAAAGAAGTTCATGTCTTTGTTGGAAATGATTAGTGACAAAGAAGCTTGTCGTTATGTGTATTTGACTCCCAATTTCGAGTTTAAAATCCTTGATCTTTGTCAATTTTGATTTGACTCTGCATTTTAAGAATCGAGTTGGATTGGCAGAATCGAATGATCCAAGCTCTCTCTTTCAAGGTTAGAGGAAGTGAAATTAGTAATGAGATCGGATTAGTTGGATTGACTGATCTAGAATGGTTGATACATACTAATTAGGGCATATTTTGGCCAAGTCTGGCTGATTCCATGCCAATTGTTATCCAGGATTGCATTGATTCAATTGGAACCTATCTGGATCCTGATCTCATTATTTTAAACATGTAATTTGTAATTGGTTGAAATCAACTTGAACCCTAGAAATCTCTCTCTCTCTCTCTCTCTCTCTCTCTCCAAGCTACTTATTTCCAATTAAAATAAGCTAAGATGATTGTCACTTTACCACTAAAGTGAGAGAACTGAAGGAGGTCTAAGGGTCTATAGAAGATCCATAGCTAAGAGAAATAAATAGTGAAGAACTACATCGATTGTCTTCAGTATACTAGGTGCAAGGTACAAATTGATCCTCCATGTTTTGATTTGAATTCTTGTTTTAGTTATCTATATATATATCAATTAGAGTCCATTGTGAAACCCTAAACAGTCTAACAAGTGGTATCAGAGCAACCCATATAGAATTAAAATTGATTGGTAGAATTTCTATTTTTTATTGATCGTTTAAACCGCCAGGTGATTAAATTATTGAATACTTAATTTGTTCTTGTTGATTCTTTTCCATTTTGGTTTGGCATGAGATGTTATCAACCTAAAGCTTTTGATCCCTTTTAGATATTTATTATAAGAAAAAAGGGTGCAAGACTATTTTTCTTTGGGTATTATGGACCGACAAGAAAAAAGATCAACAATGGTAGTGGTTTTTTTTTGCTCACGTTTTAGGAATAAGTTAGGAGCATATTCCCTACAGATTGTATTGGCACTCTCGCTGGTGAGAGAAAGGTCGACCTACCACTGGTTGCGATTGCTTTCACTCGGTTGAATGTTTTTGTGGTCAGTTTTGGTTTTGGGATTTCATTTCCAACTTGAAATACAATTTCGGAAATAAGAGGTTTTCTTTGGGTAGAAGAGGACACTATTCCCTGTTTGGGAGACAATTATCTCATGATTAAAAACAAAAAATATATATATTTTTAAGAGTCGAATTCCTTTCGATTTACTTGTTTTAGTCAAATTGTTTTGGAGAGTTTTACTTTTTGTATTGTATTTTGAAATTTGAAGCGTAATACAACTATATGTCATGATTAAAAAAAAAATCTTTGAAGATTGGCGTTTCCTAAAGGGTAAAGTGTTTTCAATTTTAAATGGATTTTCAAGAGGTTATGGTTTCTAGAGGTATGGATCAGATTTGGTAAGTAAAACAGGATCGACCCTGTACAACCAATTTGATATCATCTGTGAAAATTATGTTTCAGGTTCTTATTATTATTTCTTATTTTTTATCATACAATTGGTCTTTTATGAGGTGTATGTAGTATTATTTTTTGTACTTCTTAGCAATATTGTACATGATCTCTAGAGAAGAGAAATTATATAAAGGGTGATGGGTTATGTTATGGTGTTTGTGGTCTTTGAGGGTATACTTTAATTCAAGGACTGACATTGAATGTATTTTTTTCTAATATGCTTTGATTTATATTAAAATGAGTGGAGGACAAAAGTGTGGAAAATGAATAATGTCAATCTTGAATTCAGAAAAAAATTCCATTCACGCTTGTAAATACTATGAATTATTTATTGCCACACATATCTAAACTTCTTACCCTTAGTGCAAGGGAGCATTTAGAAGAGGGAATGAGTGTTTTATTTTGAGAGGTAAAATTTTTAATTGTTTTCATTGATGTAAAGTTGTAAACATCTTTTCAAAAGGTCTGTTTTTAAAACTTCTTTTTTAAGGCCATAATGTATGGATTTATGAAAATAAAGAGATGGAGGATGGAAAATCATACTCTAATTTTCTTTATACCTTGCTCCTTATGGGTTTTAGTGATTACAACTGTTTCTTTTAGCCTTAATTTTAAGTTCATTTATAAATGAGCCTACATTAAAATATTGTTATTAATTTACCTAAACTTGATTCATTAATGGATTCTTAATTTTTTTTTTTTTTTTTGTAGGAATGGATTCTTAATTCATATTAATGGAAATATGAGAGATACCAATCCATATATGTATATCTTAGTTTTTATTAGATCTGGTGTGCATTTGGTTGCTCCAGAGGCCAAATGGGCCTCCATGGGCAAGTTTTGGGTTTTTTAAATCTAAAACTTTAGTTTTCGATTATACAATCATTTTGTGACTTTTACAACTAGATGGATCCTCTTGGAGGTTTATTAAGTAATTCCATCATAGCTCTAATGAAATCAAATTATAAAAGTCCATATAAATGGATAAACCATAAACTATTAATGCAAATGAAATTAGAAATCATTTGGTTTTTATTTAATTTATTGAAATGATTTCAAAAACGTGTTTATAACTTTTGATTGCTGAATTTGAGTAATTTGGTCTCTTCTAGTTTGGATGTGTGAACAAGTTTTGATCTGTTTCACATATGAACAAGTTTTAAATCTAATAAATGGATTAATATTTGACTGATTGAACCCGTGGAAGGATGCAATTATATACTCTAAACTATTTTATATGGTTCAATTAGTGGGAGGAAAAAAATTTAAAACTATTATGGAACAATTGAAATGTTCCGTCTTTGTTCTATAACAGCTCCGGAACCATATTTCTGTTTATGCATGTTTCTACATTGGTTTATCATTATCATGATATTGAGAAGTTATTTATAACTGACATAGGTAGAAAATTAATGATATTTTGTACTTGCATGTCATATTTAGAATACCCTATGATGAATAAATATGTTAAAAATTGTTCTGCATAGTACATTTTTGGGAACCATGAAAGGGTGAGTTGGAATCCACCAAAGTGGCACATCCTATTCTTCCATGATTTTTTCTAGCGTAGCAAAATTGGTGATGTTTACTCAAATTTGATGTTAGTCAAGTTAATGAAAATGATAGTACTTAGGGGTTCTTTAACCTAAAGGTGACGAGACTTTAAAAGTTATTATTCTTTTCATAATAAGTGTGGATTTACAAGAGGATCAACGCATTCTTAGCTTAAATGATAGAAATATAGTTACGATTGTGACTCTTGTTGATTTCTATTGTCCTAATGACACCTTTAAATGTTTGTTCATGTACATATAGATACATCTCCAATGGAAAAAAAATTATACAATTGAGTGAAATCCATCAAAGTGCTATATTTAATTCGATTGTGTCTTCCTCAACAGTAAATGTGGTATTTTTTAAAGGTGATGTCAACAAAGTTTATGGACACTCAATTTGATTATTTATTTCTTGACATTAAATGTGATATTTTCCCAAATGTGATGTCATCAAGGTTTGTGGATAAATATTCACATGTTAGAAAGGGACATTGACTTAGGGTTTTTTTTTCCTAAAGGTGAATGAATTTTCAAAAGATCTATGTTATTTTCACAGTTAATACGAGAAATAAGAGGATCAGTGAATCCATATACAATTTCTGTTATAACTCTTGGTCATTTACAGGAGCTGATATGACTCTTATAAAAGTTTTTCTAGTGGGAGTGCTTAAAGATCATATTTCTAACATGAGTATTATTAAAATTTTTACATGTTTGGTTAGTGGGAGCTTTGATTCTTGTTGATTATTTTATTTGTTTGAGATTTTAGCCCCTATGTTTTGGGCACAGTTTGATGGATTTTATAGTTATATTACTTATTCGATTTTAGCATTTATCTTATGCAAGTTTATTCTATCATCAATTTCTTTATTAATTCGTTTATGGTTCCATTTGAGCACAATTTATAGGCAGTAATTGCCACTATTTATTGGTTGTATTTAGCCAAGTTGATAGGCAGAAAGTCATAGTTAGATATTAACCATAGATTAAAGGCAGTTTTCATATTAAAGGTTAATATCATAGTTAAGAAACTATATGGAATGACAATATTATTATTTGAGAATTTGTCATATTTTTCATGGTAATATCCCACAAAAATTCGAGTTGATAAATTTTCTTATGTTTGTAATAACAAAAAGTTATATGTTATATATTGAAGTGTATCTTCAACTGTTATTCGATGTGAGTGATTTTTCAACTGAATCAAAGTAAAAGTGGTTAATGTAATGAGATTATATAACTGCATCAATTGAAAAGTCATCCTTATAATTAATATATCCCAAATGGGAGATTATTAGAATTATGGGTTTAATTAATTATTCAGATTGATTAAATGATTGAGAGTCAAGTTACATGAACTGATTCGGTCTAATCTCAAGTTTAGAGATATGTTGGTCTAACCTATTTTAGTTTAGGATTTTGGGTGTAGGACAATATTATAAATATTGGATTTTGAGTTCATACAACCATCATTCTTACCACTAAAGTGAAATAACTCAAGGAGGTCTGAGGGTCTGTAGAAGATCCATAGCCAAGGGATGGAAACTGTGAAAAACTGTATCGAGCATCTTCAGCATATTAGGTGCAAGGTAAGGGTGTCAAACAGTGTGATTTCGGTTATTCGGTCTGGTTCCGTTTTGATTTACATTTTGATAAGGTGAAATCAAAACTGCACCGGAAAAGAATAAGCTGAAATCAGAATTGTTTTCATCCAGTTTTAGCAGTTTCTAATCGGTATTTGTTATTCAGTTCCCAACCGGTTTACATACGGTTATTAGTGTCGTTTTAGAAAACGATTTACATATTCAATTTGTAATGAAAGGTAAAGAAGATATAAATGAAGCAACGTTGAGCACCATAAACCCATTTTGGCGAGTTTAGTGATTGGCAACTGTTGCACCAACCTATGTTTGGTTATCTTATCAATTGTTAGATAGCAAAACATGGTTAAGCTGATAGGAACTTCAAAACTGGTATAATAAATGTTTGGATATCTTCCTATTTGATTAGAACTTCAAAATGACTCTCTATTGAGCCAAGTTTTTTTTCATTCTCTTTTGGGAAAGAAAAAAAAATGGGGTACCAAAGGCACCAAAATGTAGTTGGCAATAAATTATCAATTAGAAAGTGTGAATCCTACAGCTAGTTGGAATCCTACATACACTAAAGAGTCAAGACAATATAGTATTTTTTTCTAAGGACAATATACTTTCTATGTAAAAAATTACACATATGATAACTAATTAACTATGATCCTAGAAATCAGGAAATCAAGAGATGTGAAAGTGAAACTCCCCTTTCATCTCCCCTCTCGGTTAGTACTTTCTTTTCTTTCTTCGTAGAGACCCATCAAAATTCAAAACATTTTAATGCTAGGTGCCGGTTAATCATCAATTTTTCGGTTTTAAACCAAATTGAACCAGGATTATCGCCTATAAAACCAAAAATGAATCGTATTCTTATGGTGCAATTCGATCGGTTTGGTCGATTTTCATTTTGACAAATGGTTTTGGTTATATTTTTAAACCCTTAGTGCAAGGTACAAAGCGATCCTCCATGTATTGATTCGAATTTGTGTTTTAGTTGTCTGTATGGAAATTGATTAGGGTCTATTGTGAAACCCTAACAAAGAAAAATTCTACAAACAAGCCCGGATGCCTGAACAGAAGAGTAGGTAAACAAGTCAAAACTGAAAAGAAAACTGCAAACCCTAAGAATCTAATCTTAACACAATAGTTTATAGCCGCCAATATGAAGGAGCACCAACGGTAAAGGAGCAGCTACAATGGAGACAAATTGGTCTTGAAAAGGAACATGACCAAGTCAACACCTGGCTTAGCTAATGGGGTTTTCAAGGCAGAGGGGTGCCGCCTTTAGGAGGGCAATGACATAGTGATTGCCAGCCAAGGGTGGCCCTGTAGGCTAGTGTCAAAGAGGCTACTACTGATTAGGACAAAGATCTAGCAACCAATGGATCGAAAGGCAGGCTATCAGTGGAAGGTAGGCCTAGCGGGGCTAGCAGACATCGAAGGTGTAGGCCAACGTGCTGACCAAGCAGACATACCAATCAAGCCTGCCATCCGAAAGGACGAGGAGCCTTGAGGGGTTGATGTCCAACAGGATGGTGGGAGTGGCATCTAGAAGGGTTGTTGGCTTAGTGAGCAACTAATCGAGAGCCAGAACTGATGGAGCAGGAAAGCCAACAGACGGAACAAATGTGCCGAGTGGCAAATGAAAGGGCAGACAACCAATAGGGCTGACGACCAACGAGACAATAGGCCTAGCAGGAGAGGCTTCTAGAAGGGGAGCAAGCCTGGTGGGATGGTGACTTGGTAGCAGCATGCCCAAAAGGAGCCAACACCCAATCATCTACTGACCAAGCAGGGCAGGTGGCTGATGGAAAGGTGAGCCAAATGGTTACAATAGCCTCAACACCAATCAAGATGGCCGACACTAGGAACAGAGGGAGAAGAAGAGAAAGGGAGTGGGGGAGGAAGAAGGGAGTGGGAGAAAGAAGAAGAAGAGGGAAAGGGGAGTGGAGGAGGAAGAAGAAAGGTGGAGGAGGGAGGGAGAAGAGAAGAGGAGAGAGAGAGAGGGAGAAGGTGAAGGGAGAGGGAGAGAGGAGGATAGTGTGGGGGGGGGGGGGGCAACCTGGCCTTGAACGCCAGCCACACAAGGGTTGCTTCTTTCGCTTCTTTCGTTTAGTGTTTTCAGGATAGGGAGGAGCCATGTCTTCTCAAAGGATTAATAGATTACCAGCTGAAAAGGATGGTTAATGTGGGCATTTAAAAACTAAAGGAAGGAGGGGTAAAAGTTTAAATGCAGGGAGTATTAATTTTTTTTTTTTTTTTTAGGTGAGCTAAGTAAATATAGGTGCTAAGTGTAGGGGAACGTGATCATAGTAATTGCCCTAGAAAATTATGCAGGTTTGAACTTTTTTTTTTTTTTTTTTTCTCTAGCAATGGAGCAGTTTGATTAGTATGTTTAACTTCATGGATTGCTTTCGTTCCTCAGCCAAAGCCTACAATTCATGTGTGAGAAAA
Source organism: Macadamia integrifolia (assembly GCF_013358625.1). Lineage (NCBI taxonomy): Eukaryota > Viridiplantae > Streptophyta > Magnoliopsida > Proteales > Proteaceae > Macadamia > Macadamia integrifolia. Next base: position 16,071,007 of record NC_056557.1, read on the forward strand.
AAATCATCTTCTAGCCGGGGTGTGAAGTAAATGAAAACTATATTGAAAAAGAAAAAAAAAAAAAAAAAAAAAAAACTGAAAAACGGTAGCATCATAAATTGGAACAAATAGTGAAAATAACAATGAATAGCTTAAAAGAATCATGAAAATCTTTAAAGGATGGTGAATCTGACGAGGTATGTCATCTTTTATTTTTTATTTTTTCTAACAAGGAACCCCTCAAAACTATCCAATTTTCCGGTTCAGGCATCAGGATAAACCCCGTTTACACGTAATCATACCTAACATGTGTAACAAATAAGTCGTGAGGGAGACTCAAACTGAATATGTCTGTTAATACACAATGCCTTTGGACCAGTATCTAATAGTAAGCCAGAGCCCCTAAAATTATCTAGTTCCTGTCTTTGATTGTTTTGTTGTTCTTAGGACGTCTGAACGATTTCAAAATCCAAAAGTATTTTCTCTATTTCTTTCTTCTCTGTGAAGCATCTAAATTCTATAGTCCAAAGTGCAAAGGGGGGGAGAGAGAGATGCAATGGCGGTGATTGCTACACGGTGCCGGGGGGGGTGGGGGAGAGAAGGTGCAATGGTAGTGGAGAGACTAGGTTGTAATAACAAATAGATTGAAAAGATGAGACACAAAGAAAAGATCGAATGATCAACAAGATGGGTATATGAAAGATTCCATCCTACCCCGTTGGCCAGAAAGCCTTTTCCCATAAAACAAAAATATTTGAAGTACAAACAAGAGATGATATCATTTCCAAATACGTACTTCAAAAAACAAAAATGAGCTGAATCCCATTTCACTTTTGTTGGAAATGGTTGGGTTACAAATTGCCAAATGGTCCAAACACTATGCTAGTCAGGTTCAAAGCTGTTGGAATGATTGGAGTAAAAAAGGTTGGCCCCCAATTGGTTGAATTTGGAACATTGGATGTCTTAATACATCATCCGACTACCTCAGATCAAGTTCCATCTGTATGGATCAGTCCCGTACAAGAACCTGATCTATAATCCCACTTGATAGCATAAGCTTTGGATCCCCATTGTTGGGCTATTTCATATTCTTCTAGCTCAGGTTGGAAGGTTAAAATCAGCAGTAAATGTCATGCCCCCCCTAAGGGCTTCATAACTCCTAAATCCATTAGATAACCAACAGTAGCTAAAACCTGAACCTAGACCCCCACAGGCCCAAGTTCCTCAGCCCATATCCATCCAATTGATCACTTGGGGGGGGGGGGTGGAAGGCCCATAGTTATTAAATTCAGATTCGAGGAATTATTCGGATGAAGGATTATTCGGGTTAATTCGTTTCATTAATTTAACGATTCGGTTAAAATATTGGTAAAAAAAAATGGAGATAATAAAATTTGAGTTCGGATTCGGATTTGGGAATTGTTTGCTTACAAAAACAAAAAATGCATAAAAAATTCGGATGTTATTTTTAATAGTTGCAATACTTATTTCATCTTATTTATCAATTATCATATGTACATATGATATAAAAATTAAAATTTTAAATTTTAAAGATAAAAATAATATATATATATATATATATATTTTTTTTTAAACTCATTTCCTATTACTCAAATAATTGAATTAGAGAGAGAGATTGAGAGGGGGGATTAAGTACAAATTGAGCTAGACCAACGTCACCCACCATGCATGTTCACCTTAAAGACTACAAAGCGAGTAATGATTGTAAGACTTAGTCAAAACAAAATGGGATGAAAGAATTTTTTATTTTTATTTTTTTTATGTAGAAGTGTGAGAGATTACCTTAGGAAAGATAAGCTTTGTCGGTTTCTGTTAAAAAAAGAAGAAAAATAACATTAGGATAATAAATGCATAATAATCACACTATTTTCTAAGAATAAAAAACTCTGAGTGGGATTTCCCTTATGGTGAGCTTCAGTTTCTCGAGGAGCCAAATCTAAAAAATAGCAAGACTCCCTGATAATGGTCTAGTCTGAGTTTATGGCCATAGCTCATGTCATCAAATCCCTTGAACATTTATGCAAGAACTATAGGGACGATGTCACCTCCCTTCTAACTCAACTGTTTTACTACCTCAATCAGAACAGATGGTGCACCATGCCCGGGAGTGCAGAGAACATAATGAGCTATCATGCAAAGTAAATAAGCATCCAGGGATTAGTGCTGATTAATTCCTCCCATTGGTAGATATTGGATGAAGATCTGAGTCACCTTCAAAATGTCGATCTTCCCATACCGGAATAACTGTTTTACTTCTTCGTCTTTCCATCCGAAGAAATCCTAAATTTTCTCTAAGCAATCTTTCTTCAAAGAGGGTTGGAACAAACAAACTTTTGGTGGAGATAGAATAGAAATCCAAAATTCTTCAAGAGTTGGGCAAATCTCCACTAATCCAAACCGAAATACATGCAGGTCATCATCCCAGTGTTGAGGCACCTATAGGAGTAATTGGTGATGTAGCTTCACACATCCAACTTGGCCAAGAAATGACACATTCATAGATTCTAGCAATCCTGGTGCCCTCATATTTATGTGTAAGGTCCATTTCCTCAACGTCTTATCCAACGAGCCCATGAATTTTCCTGAAACCAATACAAACAACGAGATATGATGATTTATCAAGAAGAGGAGGATACAAAGGGTGGCGGCAGTTGCCGACGATTGCCCCTCTTAGTGACGTGGGATTCAGCGTCGTTGGATTGAACTTGAAAGAGAAGAAGAGATTAACAAGGGCTCAGGTGCAATAAGAAATACGCA
>NC_056557.1:16073863-16086363 GCF_013358625.1 Macadamia integrifolia
TGTGGGTTTGAAGTGATTTGGAGGGTTTGAGGTTGTTCTTGAGCAAAGAAGGTAAGATGGTTTCCCATCACTTGAATCTAACCTAGATCTAGGTTAGAACCATCCTGTAAGACCTTGAAGGTGTGAAGAATGGATGGGAAAAGCCCCCATTTGATTCCCCAAAGAATGGAGAAAATGGGGAAGAAACAGGGTGTTTCCCGCCAAGACCGGTGGGTGCAACCGGTGGGCCCCTACCCGCCTATGGGCACCCACCTGAGAAGGCAGGGGGGCCATTGGGCACAACCGACGGGCCCAACCGGTGGGCCATCCTACCCGCCGGTCCTAGCAGGGGCCCCTGGCCCAACCGACAGGTGGAACCGGCGGGCCCCTACCCTCCGGTCCCAACCGGTGGGTAGGAACGGTGCGCCAGACTACCCACCTGTCTGACCCACCCGTGTGGCCCCGAGTGTGATCCGTACATCCGATTGGACCCAAATCGGACGTGTGACCTTCTTTTAACGTTCTAAACATGATTTTGTCATCGGATTTCATTAATCTTGATCCTAAAATGGTGAAGTACTAACCCCGCTCAATTATGTTAGGTTCACCAAATCCTAACCGATTCGCACCGGATCTCACCGTACCAAACGGGAATCCTTGTACGCTACAAGTAAGTGGGGAGAGGACGTTTGGCCTTGTTTCAAGGCATTATTTGGCATTCATTTAATTATATCTAGTCTAGTCATGCCATCATGAATATGCTATGTAGGCTATTCATTCCACACATGGATGTGCATATGTGCTATGTTTACTTTCCAATTACCATTTGAATGAGATGCTTATATGTTGAATGTGGACATCATTGTGCATGTTGCATTGATAGACTAGATGCCATAGTCGGCTTGGAGACAAGTGCATTGGTGGCCTATGGAATGGGACACGGAGGCACTATGCAATCGTACTATTGTCATATAGGAGCATGCGGTATTAGGATTCTCACCATCCCGTGCTACGACCCTTCCCAATAGGGGTTAAGGTGTTAGGTTATCATTTGGGGGGAAGCAGTGGTAGCGGTCGTCGGGTCACTGTGGCGGTTAGACATAACGCCCAGTGGGTCATGTAGGATAGCCGACAACCCCGGTGATGCATTCAAGAGGGCCAATCATACTGCTTTTAAATTGTTGGAGTCTGCATCTTTATTTTCAGTCATTTATATTTCTGTTGAGAGCCGGTGGACGGCATTGTCTTTACTTTCCGAGTACTCACGGTGGGCCTTCTCTGACAGCCCTATGGGCGTATCGGGGGAGGGAGTTCGCGTCTCGTACCCGGAGTATACGCACACTGTGGTTGTAGTAGCACTAAAATCAAGGACTTAGTAATGTTGCTTAGGTGGATGTGATTTAAAATGTATAGCATGGCATGTAGTGCATATGATGTGTTGTGTTGTGTGGACTGCTGTGTGGTCCATCTTTCTACTTACTGAGCTAGTCAGCTCATCCCACGTGTACACCCCTTTTTAGATGATTTTGCAGGTCATATATCTGAGGAGCATGGGGTGGGTCCCACAGTCGAGTTTCCTGAAGAGGACTGGTGGACCCTTGAGGAGTTAGAGCACGGCACTGACTGCTCGTGCGAGAGTTGTGCTGCAGGACAACAGTTCTGAGGCTGAGCTGAGCTCCACCTTTGAGGCCGTGCTGAGCTCCACTTCTGAGGCCGAGCGGAGCTCTACTATGTGATGCCGAGCTGGGCTCAACCCTTGATGCCGAGCTGAGCTCTAGCCTTGATACCGAGTCGAGCTGTGTACACTGATTGTTTTGGTGGATTCCCTTATGTACTTGATAATTGAACTTTATTTTTATTGTGTAAATATCATGCCTTCAGGCCCAAATGTATATAATTATTGTATCACAAATCGGGTATTAAGTATTATGGGATTATTCACAGGTAAAACTTAGTCTTCCACTGATCTGATGAGTTTATATTAGTTGTGTGTATGTTGTGGTGGAATATAGTATCTGATGATCCTGGCAGGTTTGGGTTAACCGGTGTTAACTCGGTCACTGGCCCGGTTTAGTGTGAACGGGGTGTGACACTATGTGCCCTAGGAATCCAATTTTCTTCAACCAAAATTCACATTTGCTGAATTTTGCATATAACTCTTGTTCTCTTAACCTTTGGAGTACCATCCTCAAGTGCAATGCATTCTCCTCTTCAGTCTTTGAGTAAACCAAAATGTCATTGATAAATACGATGACCCACTTATCGAGAACATCATAAAATACTCAATTCATCAAATCCATAAAAGCTGTTAGTGCATTGGTCAACTCGAAAGGTAGCATTAGGAATTCATAATGATCATATTGGGTCCTAAAGGCTGTCCTGTGTATGTCACTGCTCTTTATCTTAAGCTGATAGTAAGCAGACTTGAGATTAATCTTCGAGAATACTTTAGCACCTTGCAATTGATCAAAAAGGTTATCTATGCACAGCAACGGATACTGGTTCTTAATGGTCAATTTGTTCAATTCTCGATAATTGATGCACATACACAAACTCCCATCCTTCTTGACAAATAAAACTGGGGCACCTCAAGGAGAAACATTTGGGTGTGTAAGTCCCTTCTCTAACAAATCCTGCAACTGAGTCTGTAACTCCTTTAATTCGGGTGGTGCCATTTTGTACGGAGCTTTAAACATTGGGGATACTTTGAGAACTAAATCAATAGCAAACTCTAACTCCCTGTTAGGCGAGAACCGGGTTAGATCATCTGGGAAGACATTGGGAAACTCCCTAACTACATTTAATTCTTCTAATAGTGTGACACTTGCTTCCACATCTTGTACTGAAGCAGGTTAGCCTTGACATCCATCTTCTAGTAATTTTACTGCCTGTAAGGCAGAGATGAGGATGTCTCTGTGTCATTTTATTTTATTTGCTTGATACACTAGCTCTTCACCTTCATCACTCACCACTTTAATTTGTTTCTCAGCACACATCACATTTTTCGGTGAGCGGATAACCAATCCATGCCCAACATTAAGTCAAAATTTTGCATTTTAAATTTGATAAGCTGGGCATCCAACTTCTTTCCACCTATTTCAATGGGATGTGGTCCATACACTTCATTTAATTGTGCTACCTTGCCTGTAGGTGTGCTAACAATCAACTTACTCTCTAGAGCCTTGGGGTTGCTTTAGATATAAAAGAATGTGATGGTCCAGAATCAAATAACACATAAGCTGGTATACCCGAGATAGATAGGATACCTGCTACAACATCGGGGCTTGCTTCAACCCCTTCAGCTGACAATACGTACATTCTCCCTTGAGGCAAGCCACCTTAAGTCAATACGGGCCTATGAACAGGAGGCAGACTCTATACAACAGCTGACTTGTAGGGCAATCCTTCGTAAAATGCCCAAGTGACTGGCAAACATAGCACCTATTTTGGGAGGCTTGCACTGGTACTGGTGATCTCTGTATTTGACCTGGTGTGGTAGAAGGACGAGGTGGCCATGGGGCTATAGGCACCGTACTAGTGTTTGGGCAAAAAGAGGTAGTACCCGATCTATGGGCCGGTCGGGGCATATAACTCGATGATCTGCAAGGCTACTGATATGATGACCATAATTATATGGCCCATAGAAACTCTTGTTCGGGCTGCCCAAGTCTGCATAGGGGTTGCACCTCTTCAAAAGTCCAGGTGTGGTGGAAGACTTCCTTTTGCTTGTCTTCCATAGTCTTGGCCTTTTGTACAATTTGGGCATAGTCAGTTAAATCCATAGCCCCTAATATTGTACCAATAGACACTTTTAGCCCCTTCAAAAACTTCTATGCCTTCTCCTTTGTTGTTTTCATATGTGGAGGAGCGAAGTGGAATAAGTCCTCAAATTGCTACTAGTACTAAATGATGGACTTACTTCCCTGAGTCAAGGCTGGGAACTCTACTTCCTTCTTGTATCTGAAGCTGGTGGGGTAATAATTTGACAAGAACAATTCCTTGAACTATTCCCATGTCGATTCTGGATGAGTTGTCATTAAAATAGGCTTGGAAGCCTTCCACCACAAATCGACTTCATTATTTAACTGTAACCAAGCATAAATGAGCTTCTGAGGTTCTGTACATTCTACCACCTCAAATATCTTTTCCATCTCTTCGATCTATTGATCCAGATCTAAAGAATCACTCCTCACCTACCTTTGCAGTAGTGGCCACTGGTGTGTAATATGGGGGATAAGCCGGGTAATACTGATACAGAGGTGGCATCATTTATGGAGAGGTGCCATAAGGTGGGAACCGTGGAGTTACCACAGGTGGTGTACCCCCTAGTTGGTCCTGTGGTGGTACTACAGGTGGTGCACTCCCTTGTGTATCTACAGGTGGTGCTCGAGGAGATGCACCCCCTAATTGAACTCCAACACCTGGCACAATAGGACGATCTTATGGAAAAGGTGCCCCATGAGGGTGTTGACCCATATGCATAGGGTTTAACTGTTGATGCACAACATTCAGAAAGGTTTGCTACTGCCAAAGTAATTGCTACTGAAATGCCTGTTACGACTGTTGAATAAGAGCCGTAACATCATTTGGAGTAACAATAGGAGGAGGATCCAGCATTTCATGCCTAAGTGAGTCCTCCACTATTTCTTCTCATCTAAGATTCACCCGGGGTCAAGGTCCCTGTTTGAATTTTAAAAGTAACTGCAAGTGTATAGATCAGTGTAGCTAACAGGTGGAACACAAGGACAACAACCACTTTATTTTAGGTTTCTTCTAGTAATACGAAAGTGGACAAATTAATTATAGTGATCATTTCTAACTTCCGACCTAACACAAATCATCTAAAAGCGTCCTAACCAACACATCTAGGAATTTAAATATTTCAAACCATGCAAATAAAAAGTAAATAATTGAAAGTAAAAGTTCTGAAATAAAATAAATAAAATAAAAAGGGACGAAGGCTAGAGAGAGGCACACAAGTAAGTTTCTCTACTTAGCCCAAGGGATGCACCGTAAATAGTACAAGCTTCCCAACTTGACTAGAGAGTAACTCTTACAAGGGCTTCACTACTTAGCTTTAGGGAAGGGGAGGCAAAGTAAATAACTAAAAATAAATGCAATAAAATGATGGTCCATAGGTAGAGAGGGGCAAAGCTAACACATGCATCTAGCCAAGGACCTTGGGGGAAAGGGAAAACAATAAAGTAAAGACTGAAATTAAAAACCTAAGTTAAGAAAAAAAGGATAGTCAAGAGAGGGAATGAGAGGGGGGAGAAAAGACTTATGAGAAGCCTACCTACCTGAACTTCAATACTTGAACTTGAAAACTTAATTGAGATTTGAAATACTACTAGTACTAAAAACCAGATCTGGAAAGAGAAATTTGAACTTGAACAGAGATACTTCAAAGCTTGGATCTTGTCACCTAGATCTAAACCTTGAACTAGAGAATTAAAATTACAATACTATAAACTATAAACATGAAAGAAAACTTGCATTCATTCATTAAAACTCCATTACAAAAGTGTTTAACCAAAAAGTAAGAAGAACTAAAACGAGACTAAACCTAAAGAAGATAACTAGAAAAAGAGATAAAACCCTAAAAATAGAATTGTGCCTAAGAAGAGAGAAAAAGAGAGCATAAAAAATAATAACCAGCCATCCTCTCCCCTCGAACATTTTTTATTTATAGAGAAATGGGGAGAGAGACCAACGATTAGGGTAATGGGGGCCCACAATTGTGAGGTGGAGGAGATAGAGTGTAGCCCACGATTTTCTTATATTTTTTCTCTCTTATTTCCTTCTCTCTCTCTCTCTCTCTCTCTCTCTCTCTCTCTTCAAACTTGTGCACAACCCTTGGATGATTTTCTCTACTTGCTTGAAGAGTTAGACATCTTTGTTGATGATGTGGAGGAGAGAGACACGATTTGGACATGATTTATTTCTCCTTTTTTTCTTTCCTTTTTCTCTCTCTTCTTGCTCAAGAAACCCCATTGACCAACCTCTATTTCTTGTTTGAATCGATTGTGATGAGTAGGAGAGAGAAAATCTTCCAAAAAAAAAATCAAAAAAATAGCAACCAAGAGGTTCGAACTTAAGACCTCCTGGTGAGCAAGGGATTTTGCACACCACAACTCACCAACTACGCTAGATAATTGTTGTTATAAAAAATGAATCTTCAATTACTCAAGGGGGTGGTCCATCGATCCTTGTTGGCATTTGGAATATTCCTTGTACACTTGGGACAACTGCAATCGGGTTGGTTCTGCATCTCTGTTCAGTTCGGATCCATTATTCTTTTTCTTACCCAGAAAGAATAATCATTTGTATGGGTGACCAAAAAATTGTGTAATTTTAATTGAACACATCTATCTTGCTCAGAATTTCATCCTCTTCGCAACTAGGGAAAGAAATAGGACCTCTTTATGTGTAAAATTGGAGATATAGTGCCCGATAGTCCTTAAGGCCTTGAAAATATAAAACCTATAAAAAGAGAGTAAAACCCAAGGTAGCTCCATTCTAAATATGTAAAATGCATGTTTTACTACCCTAGATTCCACACATAAATGTGTTCATCAGTCCCCAAGGATTAGGTGGTCTTCCGACAGGTTGGAGACCACGTGGGGCTTCTCGTGCACTACTACCGGATCTAGTGAGTACCATGGTGCGTTCTACCTAAATTGCATCAATTAAGTATGAATTAAGTGCCACATTTATTTCATCCAAGCACAATAAAATGCACATTAGGTTTTTGGTCATGTAATCATAATGCATTTCATCATCATAGCATGTAACCATAGCATCATCTCTTATATAAAGGCATAACCAATCCCACAAGAGTATGCATGCAATTTATTGTTCAATAGCTTATATCTCATGCACAACTAGGGTCCAGAGGGCTTGAGGAACAAATCCCTAAAATTTAGGACATTTTGGCCCAAAAACCACACCGGCTGGTTATACTGGTGGGTGGGCTAGGTTCAGGACCTACCGGTCGCGCGCGTGACACTTTTATGAGGGCAGAAAAGCCCTCATTTTCAAAACACTTCATTTCTCTCTTTTGCCTCTCTTCTCCAAATCGCCTAAGGCAACAAGAGAAGGTCTAGGAGCCCTTCACAAGCCTCACTCACACCTACATTTGGATTCACAACTCTGCAACACTATCCTCAACCTCAAGTAAGTGGTTTTCTCTTCCTTCTCTTTGGGATTTCGGTTGTTCTTGTTCCATACTCTCTAAAATTTGTTTTTCTTTTGATTTCTTCCAACTAAAATGAATGTAGTGTTTGGGTATGTCACCCATTTCATGAATCTCATCTTTAATCATCACATATGCCATTCCAATGAATTGTCTAACCCTATTTTCCCAAAATGTTTGTTGTTTTAGGCTTTTTCCATTTTCTCTCTCCTTTCTTGCACAATGCATGATTCAAGGAGTCTATCCACTCAAATTTGGTTGCATAATAGTAGTAGGAGTGTTACATTGCACATATATATCACTTACCTCCCCTTGGCATGAATTTTCTCCATTTCTTGGTTAGGATTCTTGAGAAATTTAGGGGGGGTTTTCTCTTGTTTTGACCTCAAATATGTTAATATGGTATACTTATATGAAGTTGAATCCTCCATTACATATTATTATAAAAATTTCCTCAATGCTTAATTATCCATGGCTTATTCTCTTCTCTTTATGGAATTTCCCCCTTTTTCTTGCTTTGGAAATCTATCAATGCCTTGAGTTGATGTTAACTTTGCATTTGAATGAATCCATGCCTTAAATAAATGTTCCATATTTTGTCTTTTATTTGTATAATGCATCAAGGTATCATGATTCTATGATGCTCATTTATCAATACATGGTTCTTGTCACTTACCACTCATAGATGATCACATTATGACTATGGCATTGCATCATAAGGGTTTTCTCCTTTCATTTGGTATTCAATACACATTGCCTATACTGTGTACCTAATATGAGTGTCATTCCCATTAATTTTCCTCCTAATGAACTTATTGCCTTGATTCTCTTCCATCCCTTGTTTTTATAATTTCCTCTTGAAAACTTATCGGTTTCTCACTTTTTTCTCATGGATTTTGCAGAATGTCTTCTTGCAAGGGTAAGGGAGCTGCCTCCTCTTCTAGGGTTGATAATGCCCCCAACAAAAAGAGAAGGGGTACAGCCACTAGTTCTTCCACTCCTCGTGCCCGTGCTAGGAGAAGTGTTTATGAGGACCTGGAGGATTACGATGAGGGTCTATTTAGGAGTCTTGAGGCTGGCCTCTCTTGGTCTACCTTCTTTAAGAGGACAGTCCTCATGGAGAAGACTATTGTGGTAGGGGACTTTACTCGAGTTCAGATGCTCGAGAAATTCACCGCCCTCAGCAGGCCATACTTTCTATTGACTCTCTCTGCTACCCGAACCTTGTCAGGATGTTCTACTGCAACCTGAAGGTTTTGTATGACGACATGGTGTACACCATCACCAGCTAGGTGAAGGGTCAAGACATCAGACTCCCCATTGATCTATTGGCGGGGATCTTAGGCATCTCATTGGAGGGTACTTGGTATTACTACCCTCCTAGGGGTAAGGCCTTGGGCCCTCTTATGAGTGAGACCCTCCAGAGACATGTCTATGAGACCATTTGTGGTTGTGCCATCCACCCTGAGTTTGAGACAGCCTTCCTTCCAGAGGTTTGGGTTTTCAGCCATCTAGTGCAATTCAACTTACTTCATCTGGCCGGGCACCAAAAGTAGGAAAATTTTATGGCGGCATACATGGCATAATACATTTACACGGCTATGGGGAATGCCTCCAGCCTATGCCTTCCATATGTGATCATGAAAACCATGGAGTACTATATAGGTCACCCATCTGACGACAACTACCCATATGCCTTGTCCCTTACCAAGGTATTCGAGTATTTCCAAGTGGACCTTGAGGGTGAGGTGGGGAGGTCTCCATCAGATAGATCTCTTGGGGTATCTTACGTAAGATGGAGCTATATAATCTGATAGGGCTACAATGTGGGTGGCTGACCAGGAGGAGGTTGACGAGGAGGAAAATGAGGACTATGTCGTTGAGGCATAGGAGGAGGATGAGGTGATGAAGGATGTATGTTCTTTGATTTGTTCCCCTATTGCCAATGCCATTACTGCTCTAAGGAAATCATTTGTGACTTCTTCAATGTTCTCCGAGTTGTTCTCATAAGGTATGGTGGGTTGAATTAGAGAAGCGGGATCACCATCCTGACCTTCTCCTAAAGCATTCACTGATCCTGTTGATGAGGTCATATTGGGAAGTTTGGAAGTGCAAGCATATCCTTCCAACTGTACCCTTCCATCCATATTTTTTTTGGATTATACACTGACCCTTGAGAATGGGATTGGTATGAGGATGATGAGGGATATGAGGCAGGGTGATATGAAGGTGATGTGATGTGAGAGGTAGGGTTTGAAGATTGGGGGTGATAAGATGAGGAAACTCCTTCTCCTTGATGATGTGGTGAAGGTTTATGAGATGGTGGAGGTTCGTAATATGGTGGAGGTTAGTAATATGGTGGAGGTTGGACGTATAGTATGGTGGATTCTTCTGTTCATGAGGAAGGATGAATGGAGGGTGACTGATATTCTGATTCTTCTTCTAATGATTCTTTCCTTTTGGGAGTCCTCATGACTCTGGCCCTTTGACTCATGACTTTCCGGTAAGCATTGGCATTCATGTGATTCTTCCGGGCTCAGGATACAATGAGTTGAGTGGGATCACTCTCTATTGCTTCTTCATCTAGGTTGTCCATATGATCATAGAACATGGGGTAACAAAAGTGCTTATCCAACTGATACATGTGAATGGCCCTTAGGAAGGAGTTGTACTCTTTTTGGCAAGCATTTTTGACAAAACCACGGATGTGCCCTACTAATTTTGGAGGAAGGGACAATATTTACACAAGCTAGAACTTCTCTTTCCATTCAACATGCCTCTCCTCTTGATATTTCTTAGCATCCCTAATAAAATAGGTTGGATCATAGAACCAAGGGTCCCAATTTTTCCAGTCACTCATTGTTGCCAACTTGTTTATGGTTCCATGATCCGGGAGGAGATTGGTATTAACATTAGGAGATTGTTTAATCTTGACTTCAATGGTCCCATTGTCTACCAAATCCTGGATTACATACTAGAGACCTATGCATCTTTCAGTGTTGTGCCCCTTCTGAGTGTGGTAAGCACAATATTCATGATCTCTATACCAAGCTAGGGGAGGGTTACTGATTACCCTTGGAGCCATTGTCCTTAGCAATCCTTGCTTCTTTAGATTTTCATACATTGCTGTCATGGGAATTCCTAAATCAGTAAACTATCTCCTTGGATGAGAAGCCTTCTGAGCGAGGGCATCTGCTTATATCACGAATGGTTATGAAAGAGTGACAGGTGAGACCGACTGTTGGACCATGCCTACCACGTTAGTTTCGGGACCCTTTCCCCCATCCAACTTTGGTGTTCTTCCCTGCATCTTAGGAGGATCCTTGGTACTGAGCTTCCTTTAGGATTCTATTTTCAACACGTGTACTAGTGGCTATCAAGGCATCAAAATTTTGCAAATGTTGGTAGTAAAGAACATCATAATAAGGTTTAGACAAGTTTCCAATCAACATTTCTACTTGCTCTGCTTCTGAAGGCTGATCTACCATCTTGGAGGCCTTCCCTAAACCTCATCAAGAAGGTGGTGAATCCTTCTATAGACTATTGTCTCAACGGCTCAACAACGCACGCAACCTTGCGAGTGGTAGGGCAGCCAGAGGCACGGCATGTGCAGCCACGCCAGCAACCTTACAGCATTCAAGAGCACAATTAGGTGACACATGGGCTACACTTGGGTGCACACGTAGACACACTTATTCAACACTTGGGGCATTCAAGAGCATACATAGGCATACTTGGGTGCACACTTAGGCAACAGTTGTGGGCATGCATGGGCACAGTTAGGCAACACTTGGGCTATTCATTGTGCACATGTAGTCAACACTTGGGATGTTGTGCGGTCATTCACTGTGTCCACGTGGGCACACGTGGTCAACACTTGGGGGCATGTGTAGGCACACACTTGGTCCATTCAAGAGCGCGTTGTCAGTGCTTTAGACCTTTCTAAGCAACCATGCTGGAAATTAGCACTTTCACTAGCGCTAAGTCAGCCTAACCACCCTCCTTAAGGGACTAGGGAAGAGAAGAAGTGAACACAAGAGTGAGTTTGAGAAGAATGAACTTGTATAGCACTAGACAACTCTTGAGTACAAGGCTTGAGAACTCACTTGCTTGGTTGAACACTCTCGGTTGGTCCTTGGTGAGTGCCTTTGCCCACCTCCTTAGCGGAGCTCTAGAAATCTCTCCCAGAATATCTCCTGTGAATATCTTCTACAAATATCTACAATAAAATATCTATTGTTACTACACCTTTGTAGAAAACTCTAGAACTTGGACCTTACTTAGCCCAATGGCCTAAGTCCATAGGCTTGGTGAGCTAGGCCCGTGGGCCTATGTTGGGTAGGTCGTGACATTCTCCCCCACCTAAATCTACGACGCCCTCATCACAACCTCCTTGTGGTACTTTTATTCACGAGTCGTCTCAGCATGCCAGTTGTCTCCCATCTCGTCTCGCTCTCTGGTCGCCCCTTCCACTTGACTAAATACTCCACCTAAGGAGATAGTTTGTGTCTCTGGATGATTGGATCAACAACCAAATTAGCCGCCCTCTCACAAGGAGTAACGCCTATTGAGGTTCTTGTTGTAGTCACATAACTTGAGCCTCCTACAACGTCGTCTGGTTGTCTCCGTTCTCTCGTTTGCATATTCCTCTTTCTTGGTATGGATGGCTTGCTCCCAAATTCTCCTTGTCTTGCCCTTCCGTCCAAGGGCAAGTAAACACCTAGCCCCTGGATGGTGTTGGAGAACTCCTTTAGTCCCAAGGTTCATCTCGACCCCTCGAGCAACATTACGTATGGGGCATTCTTTGGAGTTGATAGCCTTAGGATGCCCTTGGCCCTAGTTCCATTGCCTCCTCCGTCAAGGGAAGGTTGTGTGTGGCTCCTGTATCTACCTTCGCCTGTGTGGGCTTCCCATCAATGCACACTTTTGCACACATCAACCCCTTTTGAGAGTTAAGGGCCTTGACCCCTATCTCGGCCCTGGGGGCACCACGCTGCATTGGGGACCCCATGCAAGGTGGCTCTGCCTCTTGGCCCTCTTCCTCCAATAGGGCACTAAGAGCTTTCCTCCTGGGGCATTCCCTAAACCAATGTAGCACATCACATAGGAATCACTTGTCTCTAGGCTTGAACCGATTCCTCTTATCACGCTTGTGCCTTAGTGCCTCTCCTTTAGACATGTCATGAGAGGTAGTGGCTTCCCTCGCCGCTGTCCTCCTACTCTTCTTATACTTCTTCTCCAATACGAGCTTCCACCTTATCCAACTCCTTTGCATACTTGAGCCTTGAAGGTGGCAACCATCTCCTCTGGCCATCAAGCTCCTCCC
>NC_056557.1:16093863-16121363 GCF_013358625.1 Macadamia integrifolia
AATTTTTTAAATGAACAAGGGGAGGGGGGAAGGGACATGTTGTAATACCCTACTTTTTTAAACCCGGTCTGATTACACGGTTGACCTGGTTTAACCATGCAGGACCCAAATCGGAGAGAGTTAAGGTGGGTTCCTTATGGACCATGATGGCCACGGTGACCTTAAACACAGGCTGGCCAGACAAGTCCGAGCCAGTGCCAGAGGAGATGGGTGTACCCAAGCCGTGTACATGCACATATCATAAGGCCATGTATGGATAAATCAGGTATGTAGCCATATTCTAAAGCGCATACGTACAATATACCTTACACCGAGAGGGTGATTTGTGCCAAGAGTCGAATCCCAACAAAATCCCACTTGTTGGCCAATTTTCGGCTCTCAGGTGGGCGATCACAGGTGGGCGCATCCACCCACTTGAGTGACCCACCCATGTGATTACTTAGTTATTCTAAAAGGTATAAATAGCTATCTTATGTTTTCCCTTTTTCTTTTCCTCATTTATGACACTCGGACGTTTGGTGAGAAGAGTAAAGAGGAGAGAGAAAAGAAGGGAAAGAAGAGGAAAAGAGAAGGAAAAGGAAGAAGAGATGGATTTCAGCGGTGCCGAGTTTTGATCTTCCCATTCCGACACCGGAAGAGTGATCTCCAATACGAGATCTACGTTTAGAGGTGAGCAAAGGCTGGGTTCCTTAAACTTTCACCATACCCAAGTAAAACCCTTGATTTATGTAGAGTTTCTTGAGGTCTCGTAGATCCCCCTTGAGATGATGAATCTAAGGTTTAATAGATAGTTTATGTGTTGATTTTGAAGGATATGAAGGAGTGTTTCCACGGTTGGAGGAGCATTGGTGATTTGAAGTGATTTTGGGGTCTTTGAACGAGTTCTTGAACAAAGAAGGTAATATGGCTTCCATTCCTTAAATCTAACCTAGATCTAGGTTAGAACCATCTTATGAGACCTTGATTGTGTGAAGAACGGGTTTGGAAAAGCCTCATTTGATTCCCCAAAGGTTGGGGGAAGTTTGGGAAAAAATGGTATTTTCCTGCCAAGACCGGTGGGCCAAACTAGTGGGTCAAACGGCCCACCTGAGGGCACCCGCCTGAGAGGGCAGGCCCTCAGGGCCAATCGACGGGCCCAACCGGTGGGCCGACCGGTGGGTCGACCTGCCCACCGGTCTTAGCAGGACCCTCGGGCCCAACCGGTGGGCCGACCTGCTCGCCGGTCATGACCGGTGGGTCTGACTGGTGGGTCATGACAGGTGGGCTGTCAGACCCACCCGAGTGGCTCCCAACGTGATTTTTAGGTCCAAACGGACCCAAAACGGACGTGTGACCTTTTAGGATTCTAAACCTGATTTTGTCATTGGGTCGTGTTAATTTTGATTCCAAAATGGTGAAATGCTAACCCCATTCACTTATGTTAGGTTCACCAACACGTACGCTTCTCGCACCGGATCTCACCCGTACTGAGCGTGAGTCCTTGTACACTATAGGTAAGTAGGGAGAGGGCGTTTGGCCTTATGATAAGGCTTGCTTGGCATTCATTTAATTGTATCTAGACTAGTCATGTCATCATGTGAATTATGTGCAACTTAGCCATCCTCATATTATTATGACTTATGTGTTGTGTTTATTTTCTTAATATCAAATGACGATGTGAATATGTGATGAATGATGACACCATTGTGCATAATGCATTAGTAGACTAGATGCCGTAGTCGGCTTGGAAACGAGTGCATTGGTGGCCCGTGGAATGGGACGCGGAGGCACTATGCAATCATACTATGTCACATAGGAGCATACGGTGTAGGATTATCATCTTCCCGTGCTATGACCCTTCCCAACAGGGGTTGAGGTGTTGGGTTACCATTTGGGGGGAAGAAGTGGTCACGGTTGTCGGGTCACTGTGGCAGTTAGACATACTCCCGGCTGGTCAATAGGACAGTCGGCAACCCCGGTGGTATATTCAAGAGGGCCAATCGTACTGCTTTTAAGTTGTTGGAGTCAGCACCTTTATTTCTGTTATTTACTTTATGTTGAGAGCCGGTGGTCGGCATGTTTTACTTTTCTGAGTACTCACGGTGGCCCTTCTCTGACAGCCCTATGGGTGTATCGCGGGATGAAGTTCGCAGCTCGTACCTGGAGTATACGCGCACTGTGGTTGTAGTAGCATTAAAACAAGGACTTAGTAATGTTGTTTTGGTGGATGTGATTAAAAATGAATTGCATAGCATATAGAGCATATGGTTGTGATTTGCTGTGTGGACTGTTGTGTGGTCCTTCTTTTCACTTACTGAGCTAGTGAGCTCATCCCACATGTGCACCTCTTTTAGACGATTTTGCAGGTCATCAAACTGAAGAGCACGGGTCGGGCCCCATAGTTGAATTTTTGGAAGAGGATTAGTGGGTCCCCAAGGAATTTGAGCACAGCACGGACTGCTTGTGCGAGGGCTGTGCTGCGGGACAGCAGTTCTGATACCGAGCTGAGCTCTACCTTTTGATACCGAGCTGAGCTCTACTTCTAATACCGAGCTGAGCTGGCTCTCTAATTTTTGATGATTCCCTTTGTGTACTTGATATATAAGTTGTATTCCTTTTGTGTAAATATCATACCTGCGGGCCCACATATACTTAACTATGTAATTACAATTTAGGTATCAAGTATAATGGGAACATTTACAGGTAAACTAAGTCTTCTGCTGAACTGTTGAACACTTTCATAGTTGTATGTGTGCTATGGTGGAATACTGTATCAGATGATCCTGGAAGGTTTGGGTTAGCCGGTGTTAACCCGGTCACTGGCCCGGTTCTATGTGAACGGGGTGTTACAACGGTGGTATCAGAGCGTGATGCTCTATTCCACTCATAGCATACCATTAGACCCCATAGAATCTATGATAGGAAATGGGATTGGGTTAATGTAAAAACTTCAAAGAGATAAAAGTCGAGGAAAGAAAGTCATAAAAATGGTTGCATTTAGTTATTGCATTCATGGCATGCATGAGAGAAAATGAAAGATTAATTAATTGATGTCATAACCCATCAAGTATGAGTTTGATGAAATTTCGGCTGCATAACGGCACAAAACAAGATTTCCAAAAATTTTTACACAAACACCTGATAAACAACAGATATATAAATAACAATGATCAAAATTTACAAAAGATACCACAACTAAACTACACAGGTATTCAAACATACAAACTCATCACAAACCACCATCAAAACACATCACCCCACAAATAAGTCCAATTACAAAGAAAGTACAAAGAATGAGAAAAGAACGAAAAATACAATGAGATCAACAACATAAAACAGGTGAGAAGCTGGTGTGGATGAGCTAAGTCCTCACTGATCATCGTCATCATCATCGTCCAATACTACTACGTTCACCTGAGGTCTAGAGTTAACGTTGAGTCGATGGTCGTAGTAGTCAAACCTCGAGTTCACTAGCTGTACCTCCCTCCAAAGTCAGCCAAAATCTACTGAAATGGCATTGGCCGTTGTATCCAAGTCCTGGCCCAGTCTGAGAAAGGAATTCTCCAAAGTAGCCTGCCTCTCCAGGATGCGCTCCTCCCTAGAAGCACTCTCATCCAGTCTTCTTAACATCTGATCTTACCCATCCTTCAAGGCCCTCATGGTAGTCATCATGCCCTCAAAATCAAAGGTGCCACTCTTAGGTGGTGGGGCTCTATGTTGTGGGCCTGCAGCTCTAGTGAAGCCAAGATTAGCACCTCTCGACTCCTGAGGCACCTCCTCAAGGATGTTCTCGTCCACAAAATCCTCCTCCCCACCCTGAGGAACATAGTCCTCATCGTCCTCACTAGACTCCTCCTCCATGGGAACATCCTCCATAGGGGCAGCCCTCCTATCTCTACCTCTCTAAGCTCCTGCTCTCTGAGGTACATCCATAAGAGTGTGGAGACCTATCCTCAATAGATTCCCCCTGTCAAACTTATCTGCTGGAGTCTTCCCCTCCTCACCACTCAGGTCCACCCCAAAGAACTCAAAGATCCTGGTGAGGATCCTGCCATATGGAAATCCTCCGTCCTCGGGGTGTGAAGTATGGTGCTCCATCATCTTGAGGATGACGTAAGGCAAGCACAAGTGCTCGGCACCTCCCTCTAAGGCCGTATAGATGCAGTAAGCTAAGAAGGTTGCCATGAAGCCCACTTGGTTCCGATGACCTCCTCTGGGGAGCAAGTTGAACTGGACCAAATGGGCAAACACACGAACCTCAGAGTAAAATGATGTCTTGGAATCCGAACACTCCGTGCTGCCACAGATGGTCTTATAGATGTGGTCCGGTGTCTCCAAACTCATGAACGGGCCCATGGGCTTACTCCTGGGAGGACTGTAGAATCGGTGCCCAGCTGAGGAGATACCCAAAATGCTAGCCAGGGTGTCCACGGTCAACTGAATGTCCACCCCCTTCACCATGCTGGTTATCACATACTCCCCATACTGGTAGGAAGCCTTCAGGTTACAGTAGAATCTATGAACCAGCTGCTCGTAGCATGAACGATCTATGTGGAGGATAGACTGGACGGTCTATACGGTGAACCTCTCCTGAAGCTGAGACTTATGGAAGTCAGCAACTACCACAGTCTTCTCCATCATTACAGACCTCTTCAGGAAGGCCTGCCAGTTGGTTGTTGCCTCTGAACAGTGGAAGAGTTCCTCATCATAGTCTGAAGAATCACTAGGGGCAGGTCCGGGTCGCCCTGTGCGAGGGGTTGGGGAACTAGTCCCCGCACTCTTTCATTTGGAACCGGTGGTCTTACGTCTAGTAGAAGAGGATGCGGGTCCCTTGCCCTTGCGAGAAGACATCCTGGCAAGAAAAAGATGAAACAAATGGTGAGTAAGGGAAAAAGGGAATAACAAAGGAAATAATAGGTGGGTGAGCAATAAGAGGACGCCCCAAAACCCAAATCGTGGCGAAATAGAAACATGACGAAATGTGACAAGCGATGAATGATAGAAAATATATGGATGAAGTGCATGGTAAGTGACAAGACAGAAATTATGGCAAAATAGAAAGTGACAAAAGGAGTATAAAGCAAGGGAACTAGGGAATGGAAAAAAAAATCCCAAATCTCATTGTGCAAGTTCAATCTAAGGAAAAAAATGAAGAGACTCACATTAGAGTGAAGCATAAAGCTTACATGTTCATGGATGAAATGCCATCGTTCTACAATTTAGAATATGCAAAAACCATCTACTATTATGATATTGAGGTGAAAGAGAATCAAAGAAACCCAACACAGAGATGGATGTTCATGGGAAGAAATGGGATTTCAAACATAAGGGACTTTCCATGATCTCTACAGCATGTTAAGTACAAATCAAACATAATGCATTGCATTTGAGTTATTAATTGGGAAGAAAAGAGCAGAAATTGAAGATATCCCCAAATTTGAGAAAACTAAGGCACGGTTGGGGTTTCTCTCCAAAAACTGAGAAGTAAATCCTAAAACTAGAAATAAATCACAAGGGAAACATCACATTTTCATGGAAACACTGTTCTATGAAAAGAAACACAGGAAAAGAACCTAGATTAAAGACTACACATGAGTTCTACCCCCCAAGTACAAGTTCTGAGAAGAAAATGAGGAAGAAACTTACTTGTAAGTAGAGGAGTTGAATCTTCCCAAAAGCGTCGGATCGTTGAGTGAGATCCCGAGTGGAAGCGTCAAGAAGCTCTCCAAAATCGCCTGAGAGAGAGAGAGAGAGAGAGAGTGAGGAAGAAAATGTGAGAACAAATGATGAACAGGGGCTTAAAAGCCCTATTCAAAATTGTAGCTCGGGTAGGACCGGCGGGCCAACCTGCCACCGGTGTCAGCCCATCGGTTGAAGATTTGGACTGACGGGCCGATCGGCGGCCTAACCTGCCCGCCGGTGGCAGCCCACCGGTTGAGAGAAAACTTGAAAAAAAATGGGGTTGTTAATATTATTATTATTATTATTAATATAATAATAATTATTATTATTAATATAATTATTATTATTATTATTAATATAATTAATAATAATTATTATTATTAATATAATTATTATTATTATTATTAATATAATTATTATTATTATTATTAATATATTTATTATTATTATTATTAATATAATAATAATTATTATTATTAATATAATTATTATTATTATTATTAATATAATAATTATTATTATTATTATTCCTATTATAATATGTTATGGTCAAGTGGAACCATTGTCATACTTGTTGAAGTACTAGCCCTGTGTTTTTGGAATTAAGTTGCGGTTAGCTGCAAACGATCATACACTATAATACTCTGCGTGTTGGCATATAATTATGTGCTGATATCAATTCTATGGTGTTTAACCAATGTGGTGTATGATATGCTCCAGGTACAGGGATACGATGGTACGTACTAGATCCAGTAGCTATGCATGAGGAACCCCGCGTGGTCCTCGTCCGGTCGATCGACCACCGAATCCCAGAAGGTCCCGCTCTGTGGGGCAAACCTCATCTCCACAACCTCCAGAGACCTTTGGTCAGGGGGGGCACAAGGGGACCCACCTATGACTGCACTTCCGGACCCTCCACCGGTTATTACTTCGGGGGATGTTGCTACCATAATCCAGTAGTCACAACAGGCTTTCCAGCAACAAATGCTTCAGCAACAGCAAGCATTTATGACTGCTATTCAGCAACAATTGGACCTTTCTCAAACAGGTCAAGCTCCCCGGATACTTACTCCACTGGACCCGCCTTTAGGGTCTGATATGGGACCACAAGTGGGAGGTACACCTCCAATTCCACCATTCGGCGTTCCTCCGTATGTGGTGCCCCCTCCATACCCTTACTATCCAGCTTATGCTCCTAATTACCCACCGATGAATAATACATCAAAGGTAGTGGAGTCATTCAAGAGGAACTTGCCACCTATATTCTCTAAGGTGGGGAGTGATCCTATGGAGCCGGATCAGTGGATCCAAGAGTTGGAGAAGATATTTGAGGTGATTGAGTGCACCGAAGCACAGAAACTTATTTGTGCAGGGTTGCAACTCAAGAAGGAGGCCAACTCTTGGTGGCAAGCCTCCAAGCCCATATTGTTGGCCGCCCATCCGGAACCCACCTGGGAATAGTTTAAGGAGTTGTTCTTGGACAATCATTACCCACGCAGCTTCAGAGACCGCAAGGAGACAGAATTTATGGCCTTAACTCTAGGAGGTAAGACTATCCTTGAATATCAGCAGCAGTTTGAGAGCTTGTTCCATTTTTCCCCTAGGCATATGAGGACAGCTGAAGAGAAGGCTGCAAGATTTCTGAAGGGCCTAAAGGCATCCATTGGGTCTGTACTTGAGGTCTTAGACTTGACAGACTACGGCCAGATTGTGCAGAAGGCCAAGACTATGGAAGATAAGCAAAAGGGAGAACAGTCCCTCACACCTGAATTGTGGAAGAGAACAAATCTATTTCCGGATATGGGCAACTCCTCCAAGGCATACTGTGGGTCATACAGTGTTGGGCCTACATATAGGCAGCCTTATAAGCCATCTAGCTACCCTCCTCAACCGGCTGGTGGTTTGGGCTCTACATCCTTCCGCCCAAACACTAGTGCGGTATGTACAGTTCCAAGGCAGCCCCAACCTCCATCTTCAACGGGTCCAGTGCAGAGGGGCCCTGCCCCAGTTTCGGCGTCTCAGATCCATTGCTTTAACTGCCATTCCTATGGACACTATACAAAAGACTGTCGGGTCAGACCAGCCTTGCCCTCTAGTCAGCCCTCTGTGTACCGACCTCCCTTAACTCGGGGAAATCAACCGCAAGGAAGGATGTATGCCCTATCAACTGAGGAAGCTGAGGCCAGCACAGAAGTGGTAGCAGGTATATTTTAAATTTAAGAATTTCATTATGTTAAATATTGATGACCTGCTGAAATTATATACATTGTTACACCAGGTGTCCTAACTATATCGAGCATACCAGCCTATGTTTTATTCGATTCAGGAGCTACACATTCATTCGTATCTAAGAGATTTGCTGAGAAACTTGGCATGCCACCCAGGACCCTAGATCATGGGATGATTGTTAGTATGCCTACTGGTAAATTTACACAGTTGAAGGAGGTGTATGGGCCGTGCCTAGTGGAGATCAGTGGGAAGAAATTGGATGCACAACTCATTAAGTTCAATATACAGAATTTCGATGTTATACTGGGCATGGATTGGTTGTCGGCTCATGGAGCTAATGTGATGTGTGCTGAAAAGCTGATTAGGGTGACAGATGACAAAGGAAGAGAATTGGTATACCGAGCAGATAAAATGAAACGGGTGAGAAAGGTCCTCGTCTCCTCCCTTCAAGTGGTAAAGTTGTGTGAGAATGGATGCCAGGGCTACTTAGCATTGGTACTTGATGTTGGTGTAAGGATTACACCTCTAGAAGAGGTAAAGGTGGTTAAAGAGTTTCCCGACGTCTTTCCAGATGATCTGATGCATTTACCGCCTGATAGAGAGTTGGAGTTTGCCATAGACTTGGTTCCTGGAGCAGCTGCAGTGTCTAAAGCCCCATACCGAATGGCACCAGCCGAACTGAAGGAGTTGCAGATACAGTTGCAGGAATTATTGGAAAAGAGGTTTATTCGCCCAAGTGTTTCACCTTGGGGTGCCCCAGTATTGTTTGTCAAGAAGAAGGATGACAGCTTGCGTATATGCATCAATTACCGGGAATTAAATAAGCTAACCATTAAGAGCCGGTATCCATTGCCACGCATTGATGATTTATTTGACCAGCTGCAGGGTGCCAAAGTATTTTCAAAGATAGACCTTCAATCATGCTATTATCAGCTTAAGATAAAGAGCGGTGACATACCCAAGACAGCATTCAGGACTCGGTATGGTCACTATGAGTTCCTACTGTTATCTTTTGGGTTAACCAATGCATCGGTAGCATTCATGGATTTAATGAATCGAGTATTTCATGATGTCCTCGATAAATGGGTAATTATTTTTATTGATGACATCCTGATATACTCCAAGACAGAAGAGGAGCACACTCAACATTTGAGAATGGTGTTATAGAGGTTGAGAGAACAACAATTGTTTGCCAAATACAGCAAATGTGAATTTTGGCTTGAGCAAGTTGGATTCCTGGGGCACGTAGTGTCTAAGGCCGGAATTGAGGTGGATCCTGATAAGGTGAAAGCAGTAGTAGAGTGGGAAAGCCCTAAAAATGTAATTGAAATTAGAAGCTTCTTGGGTTTGGCTGGATATTACTGGCGCTTCATTGAAAATTTTGCTCGAATCTCGGCACCAATGACTAAATTAACCAAAAAGGGTGTGAAATTCGACTGGGTAGAGGATTGTGAGAAGAGTTTCCAGGAATTGAAGAAGAGGTTGGTGTCGGCCCCTGTGTTGACCATCCCTGAAGGCACAGGCGGAATGACAGTCTACACTGATGCTTCAAAGTTGGGTTGGGTTGTGTTCTCATGCAACGCGGAAAGGTGATAGCGTATGCTTCCCGACAACTAAAGGAATATGAGAAGAACTACCCCACTCATGACTTGGAATTAGCCGCAGTCATCTTTGCCCTAAAGATTTGGCGACATTATTTGTATGGGGAAAAGTGCGAGATATATAGTGATCACAAAAGCCTTAAGTACTTTTTCACCCAGAAGGATTTGAACATGAGGCAGAGGAGATGGCTTGAACTCATGAAGGATTATGATTGCGACATTCAATATCATCCCGACAAGGCTAATGTAGTGGCAGATGCGTTGAGTCAGAAGGCACAGACTATGTCACTCTCATACTTAGCAGTCAGCCCACCACTTGTACAAGAGGTGACGCTAATGGATGAAACCCTCTTATATGAAGGAGCAACCTTAGAGCTTGAACATCAACTAGAAAACCTTAAATGGTTGACTGGATCCGTAGTGGCTCTACAGGTGCATCCGACTATTAGGCAAGAGGTAATAATGAAACAACCTCAGGATCCTAAATTGTAGCGGATCAGAGTTAAGGTTCAAGATCAAACATTGAATGACCCTGATTTTTTTTTAGCCAGTGATGGAGCATTGATGTTTCGAGGCAGATTGTGTGTACCCGATGATTTGGATATACAAGACAAGATAGTGTGAGAAGCACATAGCTCCGAGTACTCACTCCACCCAGGAAGTACAAGGACGTATAATGACCTCAAACAAAATTACTGGTGGCCAAGCATGAAAGTCACAATAGCTCTATATGTAGCGACTTGTCTTACATGCCAGAAAGTAAAAGCTGAGAGGCATCGACCTTATGGTACTCTTCAGCCACTCCCAGTACCAGAATGGAAGTGGGATAGGATTACAATGGACTTCATCACTAGACTACCATGTACACCTAAGGGGAAGGACGCGATATGGGTGATCATTGATTGGCTTACTAAGACTGCTCATTTCATTCCCATCAAGACCAAGTTCTCTATGGCCAAATTAGCACAACTTTATATGGAGAACATAGTGCACTTACATGGAGTGCCAGTGAGCATTGTATCAGATAGGGACCCAAGATTCACTTCCAGATTTTGGAAAAGCTTCCAGCATGCCTTGGGATCACAATTGAATTTGAGTATTGCTTTCCACCCACAGACTGATGGTTAGTCGGAGTGAACCATACTGATATTAGAAGACATGCTCAGGGCATGTGCAATGGAAATGTGTGGTAGTTGGGAAGAACATATACCCCTTATGGAGTTTTCCTAAAATAACAGTTACCAAGCTACAATTGGGATGGCTCCGTATGAGGCATTATATGGTAGGAAGTGCAGAACTCCTCTGTATTGGGATGAGGTGGGCAAACACCGAATGTTAGGACCTGAAATGATATAGATGACTTGTGACAAGGTCGATGTTATTCGAGAACGGATTAAAGCAGCTCAGTCTCATCAAAGAGCTATGCAGACACCTGCAGAAAAGACATTGAATTTTAGCCAGGAGAAAAGGTGTTTCTCAAGATCTCTCCTACTAAAGGGTTGCAAATATTTCACAGAAAGGGGAAGTTGAGCCCAAGATACATTGGCCCATTTGAAATCTTAGCCCGGGTTGGCTCAATAGCCTACATGCTTGCTCTGCCACCTTCACTCGGGGATGTTCATAACGTGTTTCATGTATCCATGCTGAAGTGATACGTCCATGATCCATCCCATGTATTACCCATGGAACCAGAGTATCTAGAAGCTGATATGACCTATACAGAGCAGCCAATTGAAATTTTGGACCAAAAGGTGAAAACCCTTCGCAACCGCTCCATTTCCTACGTAAAGGTGCGATGGGCAAATCATTCACTTGAAGAAGCATCTTGGGAGAAAGAAGATGAAATCCAAGCCAAGTACCTCATCTTTTTGAACAACCAGGTACACCAATTTCGAGGATGAAATTTTCAGAAAAGGGGGGGGTAAATGTAATACCCTACTTTTTTAAACTCGGTCTGATTACACGGTTGACCCGGTTTAACCATGCAGGACCCGAACCGGAGAGAGTTAAGGCGGGTTCCTTATGGACCATGATGGCCAAGGTGACCTTAAACACAGGCTGGCCAAACAAGTCCGAACTAGTGCCAGAGGAGATGGGTGTACCCAAACCATGTACATGCACATATCATAATGCCATGTATGGATAAAGCAGGTATGTAGCCATATTCTAAAGCGCATACATGCAATATACTTTACGCCGAGAGGGTGATTCATGCTGAGAGTCGAATCCCATAAAAATCCCACTTGTTGGCCAATTTCTGGCTCTCAGGTGGGTGGTCACAGGTGGGCGCATCCACTCACCTGACTGACCCACCCATGTGATTACTTAGTTATTCTAAAAGGTATAAATAGCTATCTTATGTTTTCCATTTTTCTTTTTCTCATTTATGACACTCGGACGTTTGGTGAGAAGAGTAAAGAGGAGAGAGAAAAGAAGGGAAAGAAGAGGAAAAGAGAAGGAAGAGGAAGAAGAGATGGATTTCAGCGGCGCCGAGGTTTGATCTTCCCATTCTGACGCCAGAAGAGTGATCTCCAATACGAGATCTACGTTTAGAGGTGAGCAAAGGCTGGGTTCCTTAAACTTTCACCATACCCAAGTAAAACCCTTGATTTGGGTAGAGTTTCTTAAGGTCTCGTAGATCCCCCTTGAGATGATGAATCTAAGGTTTAATAGATGGTTTATGTGTTGATTTTGAAGGATTTGAAGGAGTGTTTCAACGGTTGGAGGAGCATTGGTGATTTGAAGTGATTTTGGGGTCTTTGAACGAGTTCTTGAACAAAGAAGATAAGATGGCTTCCATTCCTTAAATCTAACCTAGATCTAGGTTAGAACCATCTTATGAGACCTTGAATGTGTGAAGAATGGGTTTGGAAAAGCCCCATTTGGTTCCCCAAAGGTTGGGGGAAGTTTGGGAAAAAATGACATTTTCTTACCAAGACCGGTGGGCCAAACGGCCCACCTGAGGGCACCCGCCTGAGAGGGCAGGCCCTCGGGGCCAACCGACGGGCCCAAGCGGTGGGCTGACTGGTGGGCCAACCTGCACGTCAATCTTAGCAGGACCCTTGGGCCCAACCAACCGGCCCAACCGATGGGTGGACCGGGGGGCCGACCTGCCCGTCGGTCATGACTGGTGGGTCTGACTAGTGGGTCATGATAGGTGAGCTGTCCAACCCACCCGAGTGGCTCCCAATGTGATTTTTACGTCCGAACGGACCCAAAATGGATGTGCAACCTTCTTTTAGGATTCTAAACCTGATTTTGTCATTGGGTCGTATTAATTTTGATTCCAAAATGGTGAAATGCTAACCCCATTCACTTATGTTAGGTTCACCAACACGTACACTTATCGCACCAGATCTCTCCCGTACCGAGCGTGAGTCCTTGTACACTACAGGTAAGTGGGGAGAGGACGTTTGGATTTATGATAAGGCTTGCTTGGCATTCATTTAATTGTATCTAGACTAGTCATGTCATCATGTGAATTATGTGTAACTTAGCCATCCTCATATTATTATGACTTGTGTGTTGTGTTTATTTTCTTAATGTCAAATGATGATGTGAATATGTGATGAATGATGACATCATTGTGCATAATGCATTAGTAGACTAGATGCCATAGTCGGCTTGGAAACGAGTGCATTGGAGGCTCGTGGAATGGGACGCAGAGGCACTATGCAATCGTACTATGTCACATAGGAGCATGCCGTGTAGGATTATCATCTTCCCGTGCTACGACCCTTCCCAACAGGGGTTGAGGTGTTGGGTTATCATTTGGGGAGAAGTAGTGGTCACGGTTATCGGGTCACTGTGGCAGTTAGACATACGCCCGGCTGGTCAATAGGACAGTCGGCAACCCCGGTGGTATATTCAAGAGGGCCAATTGTATTGCTTTTAAATTGCTAGAGTCAGCACCTTTATTTCTATTATTTACTTTATGTTGAGAGCCGGTGGTCGGCATGTTTTACTTTTCTGAGTACTCACGGTGGGCCTTCTCCAACAGCCCTATGGGTGTATCGTGGGATGAAGTTCGCGGCTCGTACCCAGAGTATATGCGCACTGTGGTTGTAGTAGCACTAAACCAAGGACTTAGTAATGTTATTTAGGTGGATGTGATTAAAAATGAATTGCATAGCATAGAGAGCATATGGTTGTGATTGTTGGGAAACATGTCCACACTCCTTGCCATGTTTTGGTGTTAACAAACAAACATACATCTTTAACTTGATTGTTAAAGTGTGATTAGCTTGAAGAAACCCTTAGAAGATCGATGGTCGAATCAAGACATGAAGCTAAGCTTAAAGACATGAAACAGCAAACAAGAAGGAAAGAAGATGAAGGGCTAAAGAATGGAAGATTCAAGTGAAGAAGAAGACCACTAGGATAGATTAGTTATTTTTAATGTAATTTGTAATTTCCACATACTTATATGCACTCACCTCATGCATGTGCATTGCATCATATTAGAATGACCATAGAGCATGCCTTGACTAGGTATGGAAAGTTTCTAAGTGGTGTGGAACACACAGTAACCTAACTCAAGGGTATTTAGGGAATCTTAAAGTTAGTATCAGGAGACGAAACCTTCATAGAAATTGTAGGAAATTGAGTTGTGATTCCAACACAACTGATCTCAAGTCAATCCAAGGTTGGACCAAAAAGTTATAGTCAAAACACTGGTGACTGGTCAGTATGACAGAGCATGTCATGTTGGCGGTCGACCGGCTGGAAGCCCCAGTAGACCGGAACCACCCGAGACCATAGGCGGTCGACCGTCTGGAAGCCCCGATCGATTGGACCTGTCCGAGACCATAGGCGGTCGACCGGTTGAAAGTCCCGGTCGACCGGTGCCTGTCTGGAAGTACTCCAACGACTATTTTCTTGCCTACAACTGCTCTTGGCGGTCGACCGGCTACCAATGGCGGTCGATCGGCTACCAATGGCGGTCGATCGGCTACCAATGGCGGTCGACCGGTATACCCAGAATATGTCCGTTAGAGCTTGATTCCCTACCTAAAATGCGTCACTAAGTTCACCTATAAATACCCTAATCACTCTTAATTAATTATTCATTAAGAAAGAGCTTTAAGAGCATTGTTGCAAGCATTAGAGAAATTTATTTTCTACTTGAGTTATTCTATTACACAAATCCCAAACAAGAGGCTCAAGTCTTAATCAAAGTCCTCTACTCTCTCCTGTGCAAGTCAAAGCCGTAAGAGAGGACTTTACAAAAGGTGCATCACTCATCATTTATTATTCATTATCATTTACACCACACTTGAGGTATTCCTCTTATTCCACTATTTCTTATTTTCTGTTTTTTACAATTCTAGACTGTACTTAGGATTGTAAGGATACTCTTATCCTAAAAAGAGAAAGGTCTCTCTTTACCTCTAAAAGAGATTGTGAAGGCGTCTCTCTGCCTGGAAAGGAGATTTGTAAGGATACTCTTATCCATAAAAAGATTGTAAAGGTTTTTCTTTCCTACTTACTATACTGAAATGGAGAACTAGTGGAATACCTTACAAGAGGATTCTTGTAGGGAGTGGACTAGACTCGAATTGAGTCGAACCACTATATATCTTGTGTCGTGGTTGTTCTTATATTATTTATTCAGTATTGCTTTTAAATTACAATCATACTTGTGATCTGTACATCGAAAAGAGTTAAATTCCACTAGTATAACCTATTCACCCCCCCTCTAGGTTATTTCAATTGGTATCAGAGTGGGAGCTCAATTTATTTAAGACTATATCGTCTTAATAGTGAGTCAAAGACCATGACCACATTCCAAGGACCACCAGAAGGCATGAACGCCTCGAGACCCCCGTACTTTAATGGAGAAAACTTTTCTTTCTGGAAGTGCAGATAAAAGAATTTTGTGTGTGGTCACAACATTCTTGTATGGAGAGCCATAGAGAATGGACCATACACTATCACCAAGATAGTTGATGGAAAGACAGTACCTAAGGATGAAGGAGAATGGACAGCTGAAGACATCACCCTCATCCAGTACAACTTCCGTGCCATTACATTCCTTCAATGTGCCCTCAATGAACAAGAGTTCAACCGAGTCATTGCATGTGACACGGCTAAAGAAATTTGGGATATGCTTCTTGTCACACACGAAGGTACAGCAGAGGTAAAAGAAAGAAAGGTAGATCAACTTGTCTCTGATTACGAGTCATTCTCTATGAAAGAAAATGAGTCAATAACCTCTATGTTCACTAGATTTACTGATATTGTGATATTGAATAATCTTAAAGGTTTAGGCAAGACTTATACTAACGCTGAAAAAGTCAGAAAAATCTTAAGAGCCTTACCTGCAGCTTGGAGACCCAAGAAAACAGCAATAGAAGAAGCCAAAGATTTGACGAAAATCTCCTTGGACTACTTGCTTGGATCTCTCCAAACACATGAAGTAGAGCTGAATGCCGACAAACCAAATTCTGAGAAAAGGAGAACCATAGCGCTAAAATCAACTCAACCTATCGAAGAAGTAAGTGATGATGAAGAAGATGAAGAATTCGACATGGAAAAGGAAATTTCACTCATCACGAGGAAATTCAACAAATTCCTCAAACAGAAAGGAAGATTCCAACACAAGAACAAATCCTACGGTGACAAATCCTATGGGGAAAAAGGTAAAACAAAAATTAAACCCAAGGAAATTCCTACTAAAGACGTAGTGTGTTTTGAGTGCAGAAAGCCTAGACATTTCAGAACTGAATGCCCAAATAAATCAAAAAGAAAGGCCTATGCAGCTACATGGGACTCAAGTGATGAAGAGAAAAGTAAATTTGGAGAAGAAGTCACCAACCTCGCCTTGATGGCCATCGGAGATGAAGAACAAGAGGTATGTGAAATTCAACCTGAACTTTTAGTAAGGGACTCTAATGAGGAACTTCAAGAAGCCTTCGAGGCCTTATATGAAGAAAGTATAAAATTAGAGTCTGATAAAAGTAAACTTGAAAAGGAGGTTGAAACACTAAATAAGAGAGTGGAGGCACTAACCTCAAAGGTAAGTGAACTGGAGGAAGAAAACTTTAAGTTGAACTCCACCCTCTGCACCTTTACCCAGGGGCAAAAGAACCTTGACAACCTTCTAGGTTCTCAAAGGAAGAGTCCAAATGAAAGAGAAGGACTGGGTTATAATGGACAAAATCCATATAGAAATGGGAATCCAAGAAGGGGTGACCAAAGAAACCAACCATCCACCTCCTACATTAAATGTAGTTTTTGTAAAAAGACAGGACACTCCATAAAACAGTGTCACTCCAAGAAAAAGCCCAACTCTCAAACTGAGAGATCAAGAGTAAACCTTGCCTACTACTACACACCCCTAAGAAGGCAATATAGGCCTCAAGAAAACTCTAGACCTATGCCCAGGTATAGAAAAACCCAACCTCATAGAGAGTACTCTATTGAGAGGCCCCAAAGGCAATTCCAAGGATACAAGAACTATCCTAGTGAGACTTATAGACCACGAGGGAAATACCAAAACCAAGGACTCTATAGATACTATACTCCAAGATCAAATGGATCTTATAAAAAATAGAGGACTCAAAGAAACCTAAGGCCATTCCAAAGGCAGAACCAAAATCCTAAAAAGTACAAAACCATTTGGGTTCCAGTCGGGAACTTTGACACTAACAATGGTGGACCCATGAGATTATGGGGACCAATGTACGATTAAATTTCTATTATAGGTTTGCTTGAAGAATAAGGTGGAAGCTGAATGGGTCATCGACAGTGGATGCTCCAAACACATGACATCCAACAAGAACCTATTCTCAAGCTTACGGGACTATGATGGGTCTCCTTTGGAGATGACAGGAAAGGAAAGATTGCTGGTATTGGAAAAATAAAACTTGGAGGTATTTCAATCTCGAACGTTTACTTTGTGAAAAATTTGAACTACAATCTCCTAAGTGTAAGTCAATTATGTAGCATTGGATACAAAGTAGAATTCAATGTCTCCCACTGTTGTATGGAAGATACAAATGATAATCTAATACTAAAAGGATCTAAGAAAAACAACATTTATTTTTGTATACTTGATGAAGTAAGTTCCTTAAATGCATGCTTGGTTTCTAACCATAGTGAATCTTCATTATGGCATAGAAGACTTGGACATATAAATGTCAAGTTGATTCAAACCATAGCATCCAATGATCTTGTGAGGAACCTCCCTAAAATCAAGTATGAAAAAGATAGCTTTTGTGATGCCTATCAAAAAGGCAAACAAACCAAAGTTTCCCATAAGTCGAAGAATATTGTCTCTTCCTCTAGACCATTAGAACTACTTCATCTAGACTTATTTGGACCTATCACATGAGTGGTAAAAATTACACCTTTGTAATTGTTGATGACTACTCTAGGTACACTTGGACTGTTTTTCTGAAAAATAAAAATGATGCCTTCGATGAATTTGCAACTCTATGTAACAGATTGAAAAATCAGAAATGGTATACTATAACCTCTGTTAGGAGTGACCATAGAGGAGAATTTAACAATATAAGTAAATTTGACTTATACTGCAACAAGTATGGTATTGACCATAACTTCTCCGCTCCTAGAACACCTCAATCAAATGGAGTAGTTGAAAGGAAAAACAGGTCATTACAAGAGACTGCAAGGACTATGCTTAATGAATACACTTTGCCTAAGTACTTTTGGGCTGAAGCTGTAAATACAGCATGTTATGTACTAAATAGAATAATCCTTAGACCTTTTCTTTCTAAAACACCTTATGAACTATATTTTGGTAAAATACCAAAAGTAAACTACTTTAGAGTATTTGGATGTAAATGCTTCATCCTAAACACCAAAAACCATCTTGAAAAATTTGATGCAAAATCTGATGAAGGAATATTCTTAGGATACTCACTCAACAGTAGGGCATATAGAATTTTTAATAAAAAATCCTTAATGGTTGAAGAATCTATGAATGTAAGATTTGATGAATCTTTACCTAATGATTTAAATAAATCTCTTGCTGATGATGATGATATTATTGATGAACTTAAGAACGAAACTAATGATATTTCTCTTAACGATTCAAATGATGTTACCATAGAAAAATTAGAAACACTACCTAAAGAAGTCATTCCTCATAGGAATCATCCCCTAGAAAACATCATAGGAGATCTAGATGGAGAAATCCAGACTAGATCTAAAACCCGAGAGGTATGCAATCACACTGCATTTATCTCAAGGATCGAACCTAAGAACATAGAAGAAGCGCTAAAAGACAGTGATTGGATTATAGCTATGCAAGAGGAGCTTCACCAGTTTGAAAGAAGCAAGGTATGGGAACTTGTCCCTAAACCTGACCACCACACCATCATTGGTGCTAAGTGGGTCTTTCGTAATAAACTGGATGAAGATGGGAACATAGTGAGAAATAAAGCAAGATTAGTTGCCAAAGGGTATAATCAGCAAGAGGGAATAGACTATGATGAAACCTATGCACCAGTAGCAAGGTTGGAGTCCATTAGAATGTTACTAGCTTTTGCATGCCATAAGAACTTTAAACTATATCAAATGGATGTCAAAAGTGCCTTCTTGAATGGATACATTCAAGAAGAGGTATATGTAGCTCAACCTCCCATCTTTGAAGATCCTAAGTTTCCAAACCATGTCTATAAACTTGAGAAAGCTCTATATGGACTCAAACAAGCCCCTAGAGCTTGGTATGAGAATTAAGTACGTTCTTGATAGAAAGTGGCTTCTCAAGAGGGAAGATTGACACAACCCTGTTCGTGAAGAACCTGAAGAATGACATACTCATTGTTCAAATCTATGTAGATGATATCATTTTTGGCTCAACCAATGAGAGAATGTGTACTGAATTCAGTAACAAAATGAGCAATGAATTTGAAATGAGTATGATGGGAGAGTTAAATTTCTTCCTTGGACTTCAAATAAAACAGATTGATAATGGAATTTTCATAAATCAAAGCAAATACACCAAGGAGCTGCTAAAGAAATTTGATATTAACAGTCAAAAACCTTCAGACACTCCGATGAGCTCATCCTTGAAACTAACCAAGGATGAGGATGGACCTTCTGAGGATGTAACTAGATATAGAGGCATGATTGGAAGCCTTCTATATCTAACAGCAAGTAGACCTGACATCATGTACAGTGTATGTGCATGTGCTCGATTTCAAGCTGATCCCAAGAGATCACACCTCACTGCTGTAAAACGAATTTTTAAATATCTGAAAAGCACTTGTGATGTTGGGTTATGGTACCCCAAAAACCAACCCCTTGACTTGGTCAGCTTTTCAGATGTTGATTTCGCAGGTTGCCATATTGACAGAAAAAGTACCAGTGGTACTTGTCACTTTCTCAGCTCTTGCCTTGTCTCTTGGTTTAGCAAGAAACAAAACTCCGTTGCTTTATCTACCACAGAAGCTGAATATATGATAGCTGGTAGATGTTGTGCTCAAATCCTTTGGATGAAGCAAACTCTCCAAGACTTTGGAGTGCGTTTCGAATCTTGCCCAATCATGTGCGATAACACTAGTGCCATAAACTTGAGTAAAAATCCCATTTTACACTCAAGGGCAAAGCACATTGATATTCGACACCACTTTCTACGAGACACCATTCAAAATGGTGATGTCTCTCTAGAATTCATTGAAACTGATAAACAACTCGTAGATATATTTACTAAACCTCTTAGTGAAGAGCGTTTTAGTATCCTAAGGAAGGAACTTGGCATTTGTAACCCATTTGGCTGAATAAACATTTCTTTTTGAAAATTCTTTTCCTAAAACCCCTGACTTGAAAAATCCTTTCCACAACCATAAAGTTTTTGTGTTCTAAAAATTTCTTGGAATCAAACCAGTCCACCTCCAAAATATACCGGTCGACCGCCACTGACCGAATGGTTTTTTGGTTGACCGCCAAGGACTTCCGGTCGACCGCCTCTAACCGAAAGGGATATCGATCGACCGCCACAATATACTGGTCGACCGACGCCGCCGAAAATTCGATTCTTCACTCTTTAAAATCAACTTTTTAACCCATTTTTTTCACAACTTTGGAATCCTATTTGGTCTAAAACCCTATTTCGACTATTAATCTCCCAAACCCCTAGCCTAGAACTTCATTCCACCCTATAACTCTTGAGATTCATTCCTATTCATCTCCCAAAACCCTTGCATCTCTTTCTCTCTTACACCTCTAATCATCATGGACTCTCAACGCCCAAATAGAGGTAAGAAAACCGTG
Organism: Macadamia integrifolia; assembly: GCF_013358625.1. Classification (NCBI taxonomy): domain Eukaryota; kingdom Viridiplantae; phylum Streptophyta; class Magnoliopsida; order Proteales; family Proteaceae; genus Macadamia; species Macadamia integrifolia. The sequence goes on from NC_056557.1 coordinate 16,114,596, forward strand.
GCTCATAAAGGAAAAAGGAAGGCCTCTGACAAAGATCCATGGTTCTCCTCCACTATTGCTCAAGAATCATGGGATCTCTACATCTCTCGCAACATAGAGCAAGGTAGGACCATCAATACCGACTCTTTATCTAGGTATGACATCAAAGACCTTTTTGATGCTTTGGGATGGGGTAACATTCTCAAACTTGACTCCCATTGTTATCCCCATTTAGTCAAAATGTTCTTTTGCAACCTTACCTTCTCTGGTGAAGGTGACACCCTTATGGTCCATTCCTATGTTAAGGGCGTTCCAATAGACCTCGACATCCTGATTTTAGGAGAAATCCTAGACATTTCTGTGATAGGGGACCTCAAGTACTACCAATCCAAGACCTACATAGAACAATTCATGGATGTTGACTGTGTGTATTCTAGCATTATGAAGGAATATGCTAATACACACAAAATTAAGGCTAAAGAACTTACGGATATAGGGAAGATTGTCAATCTTATCATCTCTTACAACATTCTCCCAAAGAGTGGTCATAGAGATGAAGTCTCCCCATTTCATGCCTATCTTACCTACTGTGTCTGCAAAAGTGTACCCATCAACCTTCCTTACATCCTGCTCAAAACAATGATTACCCATGGTGATAGACTTCGAAAGGGAAATCTACCCTATGGACGGATGATTTGCCAAATCATGGACCACTTTCAAGTAGATTTTTCTAGTGAATCATTTGACCCATTTTCCCAAGAGATCAATATTTCCACCATTCGCAAAATGCATCTTCTTCCCCAGCAGTCCACACACTCCAAAAAGGCTACTGCTGGACCTAGCCAGCCACAACAACCAGGCAGGGATGAGACCTCAGCCTATGCAACTGTTGCTGATCTTCGGAAAGTTGGAAATATCATCCTTTCTCAGTTGGCAAAAATGGAAAGAAAGCAGAATGAGATTCTCAAGCTCCTCCGCAACGAAGAGGACGCTGAGGATGACGAAGAAGACAATGACGAGATGGACATGGAGGATGAGGATGCAGCAGATTAGAACTTATGTTTTCTTCTTGCAAATTTTCTGTTTGTTTCAATTATATACTTTGACATTTATGAAAAGTTGAACTTATGCTACTTTCTATGTGGCACATACTCAGGGGGAGTATTTTTTTTTGTGTCGTTTTGATTACCTTTTTGCTGTTGACAAAAGGGGGAGAAGATTTACTTCTGACAATGACAATGGTAGTATGACAATGACAATGATAGTATTGGTATCAGTATGACAATGACAATGATAGTATTATCTTTAAACTGTTTATGGAAATGACTTTATCTATCCTTGTTTACTTTCTGGCTCTGCATTTCATTGTCTATGTTTGTTTGTCATCACCAAAAAGGGGGAGATTGTTGGGAAACATGTCCACACTCCTTGCCATGTTTTGGTGTTAACAAACAAACATACATCTTTAACTTGATTGTTAAAGTGTGATTAGCTTGAAGAAACCCTTAGAAGATCAAAGGTCGAATCAAGACATGAAGCTAAGCTTAAAGACATGAAACAACAAACAAGAAGGAAAGAAGATGAAGGGCTAAAGTATGGAAGATTCAAATGAAGAAGAAGACCACTAGGATAGATTAGTTATTTTTAATGTAATTTGTAATTTCCACATACTTATATGCACTCACCTCATGCATGTGCATTGCATCATATTAGAATGACCATAGAGCATGCCTTGACTAGGTATGGAAAGTTTCTAAGTGGTGTGGAACACACAGTAACCTAACTCAAGGGTATTTAGGGAATCTTAAAGTTAGTATCAGGAGACGAAACCTTCATAGAAGTTGTAGGAAATTGAGTTGTGATTCCAACACAACTGATCTCAAGTCAATCCAAGGTTGGACCAAAAAGTTATAGTCAAAACACTGGTGACTGGTCAGTATGACAGAGCATGTCATGTTGGTGGTCGACCGGCTGGAAGCCCCGATCGACTGGAACCACCCGAAACCATAGGCGGTCGACCGTCTGGAAGCCCTGGTCGATCAGACCTGTCCGAGGCCATAGGTGGTCGATCGATTGAAAGTCCCGATCGACCGGTGCCTGTCTGGAAGTACTCCAACGACTATTTTCTTAAAGTTAGTATCAGGAGACGAAACCTTCATAGAAGTTGTAGAAAATTGAGTTGTGATTCCAACACAACTGATCTCAAGTCAATCCAAGGTCGGACCAAAAAGTTATAGTCAAAACACTGGTGACTGGTCAATATGACAGAGCATGTCATGTTGGCGGTCGACCGGCTGGAAGCCCCGATCGACCGGAACCACCCGAGACCATAGGCGGTCGACCGTCTGGAAGTCCTGGTCGATCAAACCTTTCTGAGACCATAGGCGGTCGACCGATTGAAAGTCCCGGTCGACCGGTGCCTGTCTGGAAGTACTCCAACGGCTATTTTCTTGCCTACAATGGCTCTTGGCGGTCGACCGGCTACCAATGGCGGTCGACCGGCTACCAATGGCGGTCGACTGCTATACCCAGAATATGTCCGTTAGAGCTTGATTCCCTACCTAAAATGTGTCACTAAGTTCACCTATAAATACCCTAATCACTCTTAATTAATTATTCATTAAGAAAGAGCTTTAAGAGCATTGTTGCAAGCATTAGAGAAGTTTATTTTCTACTTGAGTTATTCTATTACACAAATCCCAAACAAGAGGCTCAAGTCTTAATCAAAGTCCTCTACTCTCTTCTGTGCAAGTCAAAGCCGTAAGAGAGGACTTTACAAAAGGTGCATCACTCATCATTTATTATTCATTATCATTTGCACCACACTTGAGGTATTCCTCTTATTCCACTATTTCTTATTTTTTGTTTTTTACAATTCTAGACTGTACTTAGGATTGTAAGGATACTCTTATCCTAAAAAGAGAAAGGTCTCTCTCTACCTCTAAAAGAGATTGTGAAGGCGTCTCTCTGCCTGGAAAGGAGATTTGTAAGGATACTCTTATCCATAAAAAGATTGTAAAGGTTTTTCTTCCGTACCTATTGTACTGAAAAGGAGAACTAGTGGAATACCTTACAAGAGGATTTTTGTAGGGAGTGGACTAGACTCGAATTGAGTTGAACCACTATATATCTTGTGTCATGGTTGTTCTTATATTATTTATTCAGTATTGCTTTTAAATTACAATCATACTTGTGATCTGTACATCGAAAAGAGTTAAATTCCACTAGTATAACCTATTCACCCCCCCTCTAGGTTATTTCAGTGATTTGCTGTGTGGACTGCTGTGTGGTCCTTCTTTTCACTTACTGAGCTTGTGAGCTCATCTCACGTGTGCACCTCTTTTAGATGATTTTGCAAGTCATCAAACCGAAGAGCATAGGTCGGGCCCTAGAGTTGAATTCCCGAAAGAGGATTGGTGGGTCCCTGAGGAATTTGAGCACGGCACAGACTGCTCGTTCAAGGGCTGTGCTGCAGGACCGCAGTTCTGATATCGAGCTGAGCTCTACCTTTTGATACCAAGCTGAGCTCTACCCTTTGATACCGAGCTGAGCTCTACTTCTAATACCGAGCTGAGCTGACTCTCTGATTTTTTATGATTCCCTTTGTGTACTTGATATATAAATTGTATTCTTTTTGTGTAAATATCATGCCTGCGGGCCCACATGTACTTAACTATGTAATTACAATTTGGGTATCAAGTATAATGGGAACATTTACAGGTAAACTAAGTCTTCCGCTGAACTGTTGAACACTTTCATAGTTGTATGTGTGCTGTGGTGGAATACTGTATTAGATGATCCTGGCAGGTTTGGGTTAGCTGGTGTTAACCCGGTCACTGGGCCGGTTCTATGTGAACGGGGTGTGACACATGTGATTTGCCTCCACTTGCAAGCTTGCAACCTATGTTCATCAGAGACCCACGTTAATGCTGTATTATAACACTTTCGGCAGGTGGCATGTAAACACCTTTGCACCCAGGAGCAACTTGGAAACGCATTTCTCTAAATACCATAAAGGCCACAAAACCGAGCATGAGAAAACTCTTACAAGCCACAAACCCACAAGAATGCAATTTTCTTTTTAAAAACAAAAGTGGAGGGGGGGAGGGGGAGGGACTCGTGATATGTCTCCACCAATAAGCTTGCAAACCTATGTTCTCCAGAGACCTACATTAATTTCGCATTTTAACACTTGCGGCATGAGGCATGCAAACACCTCCGCACCTAGGCCCGACTTAGAAATGCATTCCTCCAAATACCAAAGGCCACAAAACCAAGCATGGCAAAACTCTTGCAAGCAACATACCCACGAGAATGGAAATTTTTTTATAAAGCAAGGAGGGGGGAGGGACGCATGATCTACCACCACCTGCAAGCTTGCAACCTTGCAACCTACCCACGTTAATGTCGTATTATAGCACTGGCCGCAAAAAGCCATACAAGCACCTCCACACCTAGGCACGACTTAGAAATGCACTTCTCCAAACAGCATAGGCCACAAAACCGACCATGAAAAAACCCTTGCAAGCAACAAACCCACGATAGTACAATTTAAAAAAACAAAAAACAATGGGATGGGGGGGGAAGGGACCAACTAAATATTTATTATGCACATTGAATTGACCCATGATTCCGTCAAATGTAGACAACACCCCACCCCTTGCACCATGACCTACATATGATGACAAGCCAAAGAGCAAAGAGGGGTGGAAATGCGTGACTATGACCATGCTTGCAAAAAGTGGCACTAGCACAACTGCACATGGCAGGAAGCAAAGCACGTCAAACTGCCACGGTGCCTAGATGGGATTAATCAATGGGGCCAACGTGTCATTTCCACGTTTTTCACATGCCATGACTCCCTTGGGCATGCTATACAAAAACTAACAAAAGTGGCAGTAGGCTACGATGAGGGTGTAGGTGCAGTGTGCAGGCAGCCATGCAAACCCACTAGCACGCATTGGCCGGCCAAGGTGCAAAACAAGGGGCTAATCATCCGGACCATCATGCCATGTTGCTGTCCTTCACATGCCATGCAACTCTTGGGCATGCTGTGTGGCTACCGACGTATGTGGCAGCAACTATGTAGGGAGCCATGCACGCCCAGCAGCCCTCCATGGCGGGCCACAACGCACATCAAAGGCAATCATCGGAACCAATGTGCCTTGATGGTGATTTTCACATGCCAAGCCTATCTTAGGCATGCCATGTGGCTACGGGCTCATCTGGCAGTAGCTGTGGGGGCATGGCAGCACAAGGTAGGAACCCTTGTGCACGCAATAGCCCAGGGTGGCAGGCAATGGTGTGTGGTAGAGGGGCTGAACATCGGGATGCATTGGCCATTTACTTGTTTAAAAATGCCATACATCTCTGGAAACTACTGTGTAGCTACGGACACATGTGTTAGCAACTGTGGGGGCCTGGCAATGGTAGGTAGGGAGCCATGGGCACCCAGTAGCACACAGTATTGAGACATAGTAATATATATTAGACACAGTAGCTCACATGCCAAGCCTTTGTTGGGCTTTCTTTGCTGCTACAAGCACAGGAGGCAACAGCTATTGAGACATAGTAATATATATTAGGCAACCATGAGGGCCAAGCAGCACGCCATGGCAGGCGCAACGCACAGCAAGGGCCAAATCTTTGAAACCGACATACCATGAAGGTGTTTTCCACAGGAGATGCCACTCTTGGGCATACTGTATGGTGACAGACGCCTGTGGCGAAAGATGTAGAGGCACTGCTGCGCAAGGCAGGCAGCCATGCGTGCACAGCAGCACACAATGGCAAGCAACTGTGTGCGATAGAGGGGATGACTGTCGGGACGGACGCGCCATGTACATGTTTTCACAAGCCACACCTCCCTTGTAAATGTTGTGCATCGACGGGCACATGTGGCAGCAGAAGTGGGGGCGTGGCAGCGCATGGTAGGCATCCATGTGTGCCAAGCAGCCCACGGTGGCAAGCAACTCTATGCGGCAGAAGGGGGCGGTGTTGTACGACAGAAGGGCTGACCATTCACAAGCATGTACACCTTCGTTGGGCATGCTGTGTTGCGACTAGCACACGTTACAGCAGCTGTGGGCTCATGGCATGCAAGGCAGGTAGCCATGCGCGTCTAGCCGCATGCAGTTGCAGGCCTCGACGCACACCAAGGGCCAACTCATCGAAACCCACGTGCGATTTCACTTTTTTTCCCATGCCATGGGTCTTTTGGGTTTGCCTACCATGTCTGCTCATTGTCTGCTGCCCCTCTGTGTGGCCCCTCGAAAACCATCCTAGGAGTGGCACTCCCCTTCCTCAAGGTAGCTCTTATGCTCTTTGCCCCTTTCCAGAAGGAGACATGACCCCCCCCAAAATATACCGTTCTATTTTTTGAGCTTCAAATGTCTAAATCAAATGAAACTTGGTATGAAATTAAGGAAAAATCCAAAGATTATTTTCATGTAAAAATCATTGTTTTCTGATAAAAATTTATTTTTTTATTAATTTTTTAATATTAAAAAACATATTAAATTCAAAAAACATTAAATAATCCATTTTAATGTATTTTTCTGAAAACTAAATTTCGGATGTCTTCTAAAGGTTGATAGAATGTTCTGAAAAATAATGGACCATTCCAACATATTTTGTTATTTTTTAATATTTTATGATTGAAACATTACGAAAAATATCCAAAAAAATGGAAATATGGGATTTAAGTGAAAATGAATATTTGCTACTACCACCAAGATCTACACCGATGGCCGCTTCGCTCTGGCTCACACCCCAGGTTTATGGCGACCG
>NC_056557.1:16126363-16131363 GCF_013358625.1 Macadamia integrifolia
ACCTCCGCACTTAGGCATGACTTAGAAATGCATTCCTCCAAATACCAAAGGCCACAAAACCGAGCATGACAAAACTCTTGCAAGTAACATACCCACGAGAATGGAAATTTTTTTAAAAAGCAAGGAGGGGGAAGGGACTCATGATCTACCACCACCTGCAAGCTTGCAACCTATGTTCTCCAGAGACCCATGTTAATGTCGTGTTATAACACTGGCCGCAAAAAGGCATGCAAGCACCTCCACACCTAGGCACGATTTAGAAATGCACTTCTCCAAATAGCATAGGCCACAAAACCGACCATAAAAAAACCCTTGCAAGCAACAAACCCACGATAGTGCAATTTAAAAAAACAAAAAACAATGGGATGGGGGGGAGGGACCAACCAAATATTTATTGTGCACATTGACTTGACCAATGATTTCGTCAAATGTAGACAACTCCCCACCCCTTGCACCATGACCTACATATGATGATAAGCCAAAGAGCAAAGAGGGGTGGAAATGCGTGACTACGACCACGCTCACAAAAAGTGGCACTAGCACAACAACACATGGCAGGAAGCAAAGCACGTCAAACTACCACGGTGCCTAGATGGGATTAATCAACGGGGCCAACGTGTCATTTCCATATTTTTCCCATGCCATGACTCCCTTGGGCATGCTGTACAAAAAAAGCAAAAGTGGCAGTAGGCTACGATGAGGGTGTAGGTGCACTGTGCAGGCAACCATGCAAACCCACCAGCACGCATTGGCTGGCCAAGGTGCAAAACAAGGGGCTAATCATTCGGACCATCATGCCATGTTGCTGTCCTTCACATGCCATGCAACTCTTGGGCATGCTGTGTGGCTACCGGTGTATGTGGCAGTAGCTATGCAGGGAGCCATGCACGCCCAGCAGCACTCCATGGCACGCCACAGCGCACATCAAAGGCAATCATCGGAACCAACATGCCTTGATGGTGATTTTCACATGCCAAGCCTATCTTGGGCATGCCATGCGGCTATGGGCGTATCTGGCAGTAGCTGTAAGGGCACGGTAGCACAAGGTAGGAACCCTTGTGGACGCAACAGCCCAGGGTGGCAAGCAACGGTGTGCAACAGAGGGGCTGAACATCGGGACGCATTGGCCATTTACTTGTTTAAATATGCCATGCCTCTCTGGAAACTACTGTGCAGCTACGGACACATATGTCAGCAACTGTGGGGGCATGGTAGCGGTAGGTAGGGAGCCATGGGCACCAAGCAGCACACGGTTGCAGGCAATGGTGTGCGACAGATGGGCTGACCATCGGGACAGACGAGCCCTATAATTGTTTTCACATACATGCCAAGCCTTTGTTGGGCTTTCTTTGCTGCTATGAGCATAGGAGGCAATAGTAGTCAAGGCATAGCGGTATAGATTAGGCAACCATGAGGGCCAAGCAGCACACCGTGGTAGGCGCAACGCACACCAAGGGCCAAATCTTCAAAACCAACATACCGTGAAGGTGTTTTGAACAGGCGATGCCACTCTTGGGCATGCTGTATGGTGACAGACGCATGTGACGGAAGATGTGGAGGCACTGTAGTGCAAGGCAGGCAGCCATGCGTGCCCAGCAGCACACAATGGCAAGCAACTGTGTGTGGCAGAGGGGATGACTGCCGGGACGGATGCGCCATATACATGTTTTCACAAGCCACACCTTCCTTGGAAATTCTGTGCGTCGACGGGCACATATGGTAGTAGAAGTGGAGGCATGGCTACGCATGGTAGGCATCCATGTGTGCCAAGCAGCCCACGATGGCAGGCAACGCTGTGCGACAGAAGGGGGCGGTGTTGTACGACAGAAGGGCTGACCATTCGCAAGCACGTACACCTTCGTTGGGCATGTTGCGCCGCGACTAGCACACGTTACAGCAACTATGGGCTCATGGCGCGTAAGGCAGGAAGCCATGACCGTCCAGCAGCAAGCAGTCGCAGGCCTCGACGCACACCAAGGGCCAACTCCTCGAAACCCACGTGCCATTTCACTTTTTTTCCCATGCCATGGGTCTTTTGGGTTTGCCTACCATGCTCGCTCATTTTCTACTGCCCCTCTGTGCGCACCTCCCTTTCTCAAGGTAGCTCTTATGCTCTTTGCCCCTTTCCAAAAGGAGACATGACCCCCCCACAAAAATATACCGGTCTATTTTTTGAGCTTCAAATATCCAAATCAAATGAAACTTGGTATGAAATTAAGGAAAAATACAAAGATTATTTTATATAAAAATCATAGTTTTCTGATAAATATTTATTTTTTTATTAATATTTTAATATTAAAAAACATATTAAATTCAAAAAACTTTGAAAAATCCATTTTAATGTATTTTTCTGAAAACTAAATTTTGGATGTCTTCCAAAGGTTGATAGAATTTTTTGAAAAATATTGGACTATTCCAACATATTTTGATATTTTTTAATATTTTATGATTGAAACATTACGAAAAATACCCAAAAAATGGAAATACGGGGTTTAAGTGAAAATGATTGTACTTTGGGTGCCAAATAGCCAATTGCAAGGCTTTTCCAACCCAAAGGGATGTTTTGCACAACATGATTTAAAGACCCAAACTATGTTGTGTGGGCATGGCCTTGGCCTGTGCAGCAGTCGGTGCCTCATGTGCAGTCGAAGGCCGCAAAGGAGCCTTTGTTGCATGGGCCATGGGGACCACGGCAGCACCCATGTGTGAGCCATGTGCGTACGGACGTGGACACGAAAGTGCAGCAATACGTGCAACCGTGTGCACGCCAAGTGCTGAAATGCCCGTGGCATGTGCGGCCATACCAGCCATCATGACTGACGCATGGGAGGCCATGCCATCGAACTTGCGCTCGGTAGTGCAGCCATGGGTGATGCATATGGGACCATGCAACGTAACCTTGCGCGTGGTGGTGCAGTGCCTGCAACCTCGTGCGTGGCACTTCTGGCAAATCCCGAAACCAAGCGCGTGGCGAGGCAGCGATGGGCGTGGCACATGTAGCCATGCATGCGACCTGGGGGGCGGTGTGGAGCAATGCAAGCAACCTTGTGAGTGGTAGGGCAGCCAGGGGCACGGCTGTGCAGCCATCTGCTTGTCATGTACGCCATGCCTATAAACTTTTGCTTGGCATGTGCGGCCACACGCGAAATCATTTGCGAGGCTTGTGCAGCCATGGTCGCAACCATGTGCGTGGAAGTACGGCACGGGCAGCAGCCCAGTGCGCATTGCCTGCACCATTGCCCACAGCCATATGCGGCCGTGCCTACCACCTTGCGTTCGGTTGAGCACCCTTTCCCGCAGCAATGTGCGTTGTTGCCTGCCACCTTACGCATGGTGTGCACCCTTGCCCCTAGCCATGTGCGCGCGGTAGCCTGCACCCCTTCTCACGATACTGGAGCCTTACTCGCAACCGTGGCCTAGTTTGTGTGCAACCATGTGTGTGGCAGCCTGCCTCGACGCCAGCAGCCTTGCATGCGCTAGTGAAACCTTGACCGCAACGATGCCTACACCTTGTGAGTCCATGCCAGCTGCCTTCCGTGTGGTAGTGCAGCCATGCCTGCCACCATGCACGCACATTGTGCGGCCCTGCATGTGGTACTGCCGCCTTGTGCACTGCCTTCATATGCACTTAGGCACCCTTAGGGGAGCACACATAGGCATTATCATGCGCACGTATATGTGCACACTTGCGGCATTCAAGAGCACAATTAGGCGACACTTGGGCTACACTTGGGTGCACGCGTAGACACACTTATTCAGCACTTGCGGCACGTATAGGCACATTTAAGGTGACACTTGGGGCATTCAAGAGCATGCACAGGCACACTTGGGTGCACACTTAGGCAACAGTTGTGGGCATGCATGGGCACAGTTAGGCAACACTTGGGCCATTCATTGTGCACATGTAGTCAACACTTGGGGTGTTATGCATCCATTCACTATGTACACGTGGGCACACGTAGTCAACACTTGGGGGCATGCGTAGGCACACACTTGGGCCATTCAAGAGCACATTGTCATTGCTTTAGACCACTCTAAGCAACCGTGCCAGCACTTAGCACTTCCACTAGCGCTAAGTTAGCCTAACCACCCTCCTTAAGGGACTAGGAAAGAGAAGAAGTGAACATAAGAGTGAGTTTGAGAAGAATGAACTCTTATAGCACTAGAGAACTCTTGAGTACAAGGCTTGAGAACTCATTTGCTTGGTTGAACACTCTTAGTTGGTCCTTGGTGAGTGCCTTTGCCAAATGAGGCAACACCTACCCCAAGTTACAAAGGATGGATAAGATATTTACAAATGTCCTCCATCCAACAGTTGGGGAGGAAACTAGAAGCTTCCCACCTCCTTAGCGGAGCTCTAGAAATCTCTCCCAGAATATCTCCTGTGAATATCTTCTACAAAAATCTACAATAAAATATCTATTGTTACTACACCTTTGTAGAAAACTCTACAACTTGGACCTTACTTAGCCCAACGGCCTAAGTCTATGGGCTTGGTGAGCTAGGCCCGTGGGCCTATGTTGGGCAGGTCGTGACACTCTCCCCCACCTAAATTTGTTACACCCTCGTCACAACCTCCTTGTGGTACTTTTATTCACGAGTCATCTCAGTATGCCAGCTGTCTCTTATCTCGTCTCGCTCTCTGGTCGCCCCTTCCACTTGACTAAATACTCCACGTAAGGAGATAGTTTGTGTCCCTGGATGATTGGATCAGCAACCAAATTAGCCTCCCACTCATAAGGAGTAATACCTATTGGGGTTCTTATTGTAGTCACATAACTTGAGCCTCCTACAACGTTGTCTGATTGTCTCCGTTCTCTCGTTTGCATCTTCCTCTTTCTTGGCATGGATGGCTTGCTCCCAAATTCTCCTTGTCTTGCCCTCCCGTCCAAGGGCAAGTAATCACCTAGCCCCTGGATGGTGTTGGAGAACTCCTTTAGTCCTAAGGTTCATCTTGACCCCTCGAGCAACATTACGTATGGGGCATTCTTTGGAGTTGA
>NC_056557.1:16136363-16151363 GCF_013358625.1 Macadamia integrifolia
AATGGCAAAGTGGCTTGATCCACCACTCATCGTGACACTTGCCACATAAGAAGCCCTTAACTTTGGGCCAACCGCACCTCAAACAGAGACACGGCGGGCCAATCTTCGCTCCGCACCACCAACGCAAGGGGTAAAGGAGGTGGGGCAACATGACGCATGATGCCCAGGCAGGCGTGCCCTCAGCCCGATGGCCTAGGGTGCAACTTACGTTCAAAGACTCGATGGTTCACAGGATTCTATAATTCACACCAAGTATCACATTTTGCTATATTCTTCATTGATGCAAGAGCCAAGATATCCGTTGTCGAGAGTCGTTAAGATAAAGATTCGGATCTAGGATGATCACACCACACCAAAGGCGCAATGATGTCATGTCCTTTTCGTTGCGAGTTCCTTGGTGCTGACTGCGCTGGTGGTTGTGTTTGGGTCGAATGTTACGAACAATCACAGGCCGACCTTTTACAAGGGTCGAGAAGGAAGGAGCTCATGCTCCCACGCCCAACCTTGAACGAGCAATGCAACATGTTCACAAGTCTCGCTGGGCAGGTATCGACAATGATCCTTTCGCAGGTTCACCTACGAAAACCTTGTTAAGACTTCTCCTTCCTCTAAATGATAAGGTTCAGTGGACTTCTCGTGACGTCGATGGTAGCGAACCACCTATGTCGCCGTGATCCGAACACTTCACCGGACCATTCAATCGGTAGGAGCGATGGGCGGTGTGTACAAAGGGCAGGGACGTAGTCAACGCTAGCTGATGACTCGTGCTTACTAGGAATTTCTCGTTGAAGACCAACAATTGCAATGATCTATCCTTATCGTGATGGAATTTTTAAAAATTACCTGGGCCCGTCGGCCAAGGCTATAGTCTCGTTGAATACATCAGTGTAGCGCATGTGAGGCCCAGAACATCTAAGGGCATCACAGACCTGTTATTACCTCAAACTTCTGTGGCCTAAACGGCCATAGTCCCTCTAAGAAGCTGGCCGTGGAGGGTCACCTCCACATAGCTAGTTAGTAGGCTGTAGTCTCATTTGTTAATGGAATTAACCAGGCAAATCGCTCCACCAACTAAGAACGGCCATGCACCACCACCCGTAGAATCAAGAAAGAGCTCTCAGTCTGTCAATCCTTACTATATCTGGACCTGGTAAGTTTTCTCGTGTTGAGTCAAATTAGCCGCAGGCTCCACTCCTGGTGGTGCCGTACCGTCAATTCCTTTAAGTTTCAGCCTTGTAACCATACTCCCCCCGGAAGCCAAAAACTTTGATTTCTCATAAGGTGCCAGCGGAGTCTTGAAAGCAACATCTGTTGATCCCTGGTCGGCATTGTTTATGGTTGAGACTAGGATGGTATCTGATCGTCTTTGAGCCCCCAACTTTCGTTCTTGATTAATGAAAACATCCTTGGCAAATGCTTTCGCAGTGGTTCATCTTTCATAAATCCAAGAATTTCACCTCTGACTATGAAATACGAATGCCCCCGATTGTCCCTATTAATCATTACTCCGATCCCGAAGGCCATCACAATTAGACCGAAATCCTATGATGTTAACCCATGCTAATGTATCCAGAGCGTAGTGTCACGGCCTTAGACCTTTCTAAGCAACCGCACCGGAACTTAGTACTCCCACTAGTACTAAGTCAGCCTAACCACACTGCTTAAGGGATTTGGGAAGAGAAGAAGTGAACACAAGAGTGAGTTTGGGAAGAATGAACTTGTATTACACTAAAGAACTCTTGAGTACAAGGCTTGAGAACTCACTTACTTGGTGCCTTGGCTAAATGAGGGCACCTCTATTTATAGTCACTCCTAGTTACAATGAATGGCTAAGATATGTACATGTGTCTTACATCCAACGATTGGGGTGGAAACTAGAAGCTTCCCACCTCCTTAGTGGAGAACTCTAGAAACCTCCCTACATAATATTTCCTTATAAAATATCTAGAGTTTCACACTTTGGTAGAAATCACTAGAAACTAGGCCTTACTAAGCCCAATGGACTTAGTCCATGGGCTTAATGGGCTTGGCTTGTGGGCCTTCAGTGGGTGGTCTGTGAAACTCTCCCCCATCTAATTCGGTGACGTCCTCGTCGCATCTTCTTCATGGAACCTTTGTATGTGGTCTTAGAATTGCCATAAAGAGTCAACGGGTTCCCAGCTTGCCTCGCTCTCTGGTAGCTCCTTCCACTTGACTAAGTACTCCCTACTAGGTGGTACTCCTCGCCTTCGGATGACTCGATCCGTGATCATGTATTCAGCTTCCTTGCCGTAGGAAGTAGTGATTGCCATTGGTGATCTTGTTGAGGCTCCACGACTTGGGTCTTCCTTATCTCTATGGTATGGCTTTATTAGGCTTGCATGGAAGACTGGATGGATCTTGAGTTTAGGAGGTAGGCTCACCTCATAGGATACTTTGCCCACCTTTTTGGTTATCTTGAACGGGCCTTCATACCTGCGAACCAGCCCCTTATGTACCTGCCTTAGGGACTTGAATTGTTGGGGTAGAAGCTTCACAAGTACCAAGTCCCCGGTCTTGAAGTTTTCTGGTCGCCTCCCTTTGTCAGCCCATTTCTTCATCTTTTTGGTGGCCTTGTATAGGTATGACTTAGCCACATCTAGCTTTTCTTGCCACTCCTTGGCAACCTTAAATGCCGAAGGGATCTTCCCTATGTAACCGGTCATCACTGTGTTTGGTGTTAAGGGTTGTTGTCCCGTGGCAATTTCAAATGGACTTTGGTTCGTAGCCTCACTTCGTTGGAGGTTGTAAGAGAACTGAGCCATATCAAGCAACTTGGCCCAGTCATGTTGGTTAGCACTCACAAAGTGTCTCAAGTAAAGCTCCAATAAGCTATTAATACGCTTTGTTTGCCCATCGGTCTGTGGATGGAAGCTTGTTGAGAAGTGTAGCGACGATCCCAACAACTTGAATAGCTCTGTCCAGAACCTCCCTGTGAAGCGAGGGTCTTGATCACTTATTATGGATTGTGGCACCTCCCAATGTTTGAGGACATGCTTTAGAAATAGCCTTGCCACTTCTTCTGCCATACAATCCCTTGGTGTTGCCACGAATGTGCCATATTTTGAAAATCTGTCAACCACCACCATTATTGACCCACACCCTTCTGACTTGGGTAGGGCACTGATGAAGTCCATAGAGACACTCTCCCATAGTCTTTCTGGTATGGGAAGTGGCTCCAATAGTCCCCTGGGTGGTTGCTAATCCACCTTGTCTTGTTGGGATACAAGACAAGTTCTCACGTAGGCCTCTATGTCATCCCGCATCTGAGGCCAATGGTAAGCCGCTTCCAACAATGCCCACGTGCGCCTTTGTCCTGGGTGGCCAGCCCATTTAGTGTCGTGGCATTCGTGAATGAGGTTTCTCCATAGGTTACTCCACTTAGGCACATAGAGTCTCCTCTTCTTAGCGTAGAGCAAACCATTTTGCTCCCAAAATCTTCGTGTCTTGCCTTCCCGTGTAAGGGTAAGTAAGTTCTTAGCCATAGGATCATGTTGGAGGCCCTCTTTGATCAACTCTAGAAGTTCCCCCTCCGGTTGGCTAAGAGAAGCTAACTTTGCCTTTCTACTAAGTGCATCAGCCACCTCGTTGGCCTTACCCGGCCCGGCTTGTATTCAAAGATGAAGTCAAACTTTGCTAAGAAGTCTTGCCATCTAGCTTGCTTAGGACTCAACTTCTTTTGGGTTTGAAAGTAGCTAGTGGCAACATTATCTGTCTTCACCACAAACTGTGACCCAAGTAGGTAGTATCGCCATGTCCTTAGGCAATGCACCACCGCAGTCATCTCCTTCTCATGGACTGTGTAGCGCCGCTCTGTCTCGTTCAACTTACGGCTCTCATAGGCAATGGGGTGCCTTTCTTGCATCAACACCCACTGATAGCAAAGTTAGATGCATCTGTGTGCACCTCAAATGGCTTGCCATAGTCGGGTAGGGTAAGCACCAGTTCCCCCATGATAGCCTTCTTTAAGTCCTCAAAGTCCTCTTTGCATGAGTCCGACCATAACCATGGTCGGTTCTTCTTTAGTAAGTCTGTAAGTGGAGCTGCCCTTCTTGAGTAACCTTGAATGAACCGCCAATAATAGTTAACTAAGCCAAGGAAAGACCTTAGCCCAGTCACTTTAGTTGGTGCCTCCCATTCTTGGATAGCCCGCACCTTGCTCTCATCCATTTGTAAGGTTCCACCTCTAATCTTGTGACCAAGGAACATTACCTCCTCTTGTGCAAATGCACATTTCTCCTTCTTGACATAGAGCTGATTGTTCCTTAGTTCCTTAAAGATGATCTTCAAGTGCTGCACGTCCTCCTCCAATGTATTGCTATAGACAACGATGTCGTCCAAGTACACCACCACAAACTTGTCAAGGTAGGGATGGAAGATCTTGTTCATAAGGGTGCAAAATGTAGCCAGGGCATTCGTGAGTCCAAATGGCATCACCAAGAACTCATATGAGCCATATCGAGTCACGCACATTGTCTTGGGCTCATCACTTTCTGCGATGCGGACTTGGTAGTACCCCGATCGTAAGTCTAACTTGGTGAAGTACCTTGCCCCACCAAGTCTATCAAATAGATCTGCTATCAAAGGAATGGGATACTTATTCTTGATTGTTACCTTGTTCAATGCCCTATAGTCGATGCATAGTCAAAGCGATCCATCATGCTTCCGTTGAAAAAGAACCGGGGCACCGTAGGGAGCTTTAGAAGGGCGAATGAATCCCGCATCCAATAATTCCTTGAGTTGCTTCCTTAGCTCCTCCAACTCTAGTGGTGACATTCTATATGGTGCCATTGCTAGTGGATTGGCACCTAGCTCCAACTCAATGGCATGATCCACCTCCCTCCTAGGTGGAAGCCTCTTGGGCAACTCATTTGGCATCACATCCTTGAACTCTTCAAGGACCTTCTCGATTGGCTTGGGTAGCACCTTAGTTGGACCATCTTCTTTAGGCTCTAAGAGTGCTGCCAAGTATGTTGTCTCCCCCTTCTTAACTCCTTTCTAGAGCTGTATAGCCGAAAGAAGTTTTGGGCCATCCTTGGTCCCTTGTACAGTTGGGACCATGCATGGAGCTCCTTCCTCCATAATGCAAACCGTGCTGATAAATGGCATGGGTATGGCCTTAACCTTTTGTAAGAAATCCATGCCAAGCACCACTTGAAAATCATCCATGGGCACTATCGACAAGTCAACTGTGCCTTTCTATGTCCTGATGTTTAACTCGACCCCTCGAGAAACACCATGTATGGGATGGGCTTGGGAGTTGACGGCCTTAAGCCATCCTCCCTCCTTGATCCCTTTAAGTCCAAGTCTCTTCGCCTCTTCTGTTGAGATGAAGTTGTGCATAGCACCTGTGTCTATCATGGTATGAGTGGGCTTACCATTGATATGCACCTCCACGTACATTAGCCCTTTTTGTGAGGTTGTGGCCTTGATCTTTGTCTTAGCCTTGACGGCACTAAGTCGTTGTAGGGACCCCATATGAGCCTCATTGTCTTCTTTCTCCTCGAGTAGGGCATTGAGAGTCTTTCTCTTGGGGCAATCCCTAGCCCAATGGGGACCATCACATAAGAAACACTTATCCTTGGGTGTGAACTTGTCCCTTTTGTCTTGCTTGGGCCTACCCTCCTTGTTTGAAGATGGTTTACTACTACCTTCCTTGGGAGGGTATGTCTAAGGCCCCTTCTCTCCCCCACCTTTCCCATTAGTGCCCTTCTTGGGCTTAGAACTATCGTCTCTCTTAAACTCCACTAATAACTCTGCTGCTGTGATGGCTGAGGCAAGGTCCTGCATGCCTCGGCATTGTAGTTCTTATGCAGCCTAGCCTTGGAGGCCATCCATGAAGTTGTATAGGAGCTCCTCCTTGGTTATACTTGGGAATTCGAGCATTAGGGTAGAGAATTCCTTCACATAGTCCCGAATAGAACCTGTGTGTTTAAGCCTTTTTAGGCTCTTTCTAGCCAAGAAGGTGGCATTCTCGGGATAGAAGTGTTTCTTTAACTCAGTTTTGAAATCATCCCAAGTGTCTATGGTGCACATACTTCTCTCCATATTGGCATGCTTTCTACGCCACCATAGAGTTGCATCATCGGTGAGGTAGAGAGTAGCGGTCCGTACCTTTGATGCCTCATCATTAAGTGCCATTGCCTCGAAGTACCTCTCCATGTGCCATAAAAAGTTGTCGATTTCCCATGTATCTCTCTTCCCAAAGAATGGCTTGGGCTTTGGCACCTCCATCCTAGGCACTTCTCGTGAGGTAGTAGCTCCCCCGGCTACCGCCCTCTTACATAAAGCCTAATCCTCATGTACCTCAGCAACACAAGCTTCTATCTTGGCCAACGCCTCCCGCATTTGATCCTTGAAGGTGGAAATGCCCTCCCACACATGAGCATTAATGGATGCAAAATCCTCCTTTTGATCATATGCCATGGTGTTGAGAGTACTCAATAGGGACTCCTTGAGCTCTCCTTCGAGCTCCTCCCCACTTTGCTCTACAACATCAAGGTGTCCCTTCACCTCGCCCATTGCTAGCTCCACCCGAGCTAAGTGAGACTCCATAGCACAGCCAACATATACGGACTTGTCTTTGCTCCTCTTTTGCTTCCCAGTGTTGGGGTTTCCCTCCCTTCCACGGTTCTACTCACATGTTGCAACGTCGTGTGCCTCTAAAAGGGTAGACATAATGCTTATCCCACAAGCTTGGCTCCCTCAAAACCGAAGCTTTGATACCACAACTGTCATAGCCTTAGACCTTTCTAAGCAACCGCACTGGCACTTAGTACTCCCACTAGCACTAAGTCAGCCTAACCACACTCCTTAAGGGACTTGGGAAGAGAAGAAGTGAACACAAGAGTGAGTTTGGGAAGAATGAACTTGTATTACACTAAAGAACTCTTGAGTACAAGGCTTGAGACCTCACTTACTTGGTGCCTTGGCTAAATGAGGGCACCACTATTTATAGTGCCACCTCCTTAGTGGAGAACTTTAGAAACCTCCCTACATAATATTTTCGTATAAAATATCTAGAGTTCCACACTTTGGTAGAAATCTCTAGAAACTGGGCCTTACTAAGCCCAATGGCCTAAGTCCATGAGTTTAATGGGCTTGGCCTATGGGCCTTCAGTGGGCGGTCTATGACAGTAGGCTTGCTTTGAGCACTCTAATTTCTTCAAAGTAATGGCGCTGGAGGCACGACCAGGCCAATTAAGGCCAAGAGCGCATCGCCGACAGAAGGGATGAGATCATCGGTACACACCATGAGGCAAACCGATCGACCCATCCCAAAGTCCAACTATGAGCTTTTTAACTGCAACAACTTAAATATACGCTATTGGAGCTAGAATTACCGCGGCTGCTGGCACCAGACTTGCTTTCCAATGGATTCTCGTTAAGGGATTTAGATTGTACTCATTCCAACTACCAGACTCGAAGAGCCCGGTATTGTTATTTATTGTCACTACCTCCCCGTGTCAGGATCGGGTAATTTGCGCACCTGCTGCCTTCCTTGGATGTGGTAGCCGTTTCTAAGGCTCCCTCTCCAGAATCGAACCCTAATTCTCCGTCACCCGTCACCACCAAAGTAGGCCACTATCCTACCATCGAAAGTTGATAGGGAAGAAACTTGAATGATGCATCGTTGGCACAAAGGCCATGCGATCCGTCGAGTTATCATGAATCATCAGAGAAACGGGTAGAGCCCGCGTTGACCTTTTATCTAATAAATGCTTCCCTTCCAAAAGTTGGGGTTCGGTGCATGTATTAGCTCTGGAATTACTATGGTTATCCGAGTAGCAGATACCATCAAACAAACCATAACTGATTTAATGAGCCATTCGCAGTTTCACAGTCTGAATTAGTTCATACTTACACATACATGGCTTAATCTTTGAGACAAGCATATGACTACTGGCAGGATCAACCAGGAAACTTTCCTTCTCGACGCCAAAGCACTCCATGAACCACATCCCCAATTGTGCATTGGGTAATGCTGCTCCATACATTAATGGCAGTCTATCAATCTTGTGCAACGAGGCGCAACCAAAGGATTCAAGAGGACACACACACACATCCACCTTGCCCCACAAAATGTCCCGGATCCTAGAGCACAAATAGTGCACGTGCACCAGTGACACAAAGAAAGTGGACATATGCATCGTATGCCAAGCCACCTCACACCAACCACAAGGGCCGGCAAGAGGGATGAAATGAGAGTGAAGGGGCAGCATCTTTCCATCCAACTAGGTAAGCAACACAGGAACAATTTTCATGCTCTTAAAAAAGACACTTTTGCCGATCGCGACCCATTGAGGTATCTGTGCATAGTGGTTCAATACACAAGCAAAGAGCCCACAACCACAAGAAAAACAATAGCCACTCACGTGCAATGCGTCCACTACCGTCACAATCCACCACCAAACCTACTACAACGTAATAAGGATTTGGTAGAAGAAAAATCAATAGCCCCGCTATGCACGAAAATCTCAACAATCAATAGGGGTCGAGGGACTCAAGATCTATCTCCACCTACAAGCTTGCAGCCTATGTTCTCTAGAGACCCGCATTAATGTCGTATTATAACACTTGCGGCAAGAGCCATGCAAACACCTCCGCACCTAGGCACGACTTAGAAATGTGATTTTCCAAATAGCAAAGGCCACAAGACCGAGTATGAGAAAGCTCTCGCAAGCAACAAACCCACGATAATGTAAATTTTTTAAATGAACAAGTGGAGGGGGGAAGGGACATGTGATTTGTATCCACTTGCAAGCTTGCAACCTATGTTCATCAGAGACCCACGTTAATGCCGTATTATAACACTTCTGGAAGGTGGCATGCAAACATCTCCGCACCTAGGCACGACTTAGAGACGCATTTCTCCAAATACCATAAGGCCACAAAACCGAGCATGACAAAACTCTTGCAAGCAACAAACCCACAAGAATGCAATTTTCCTTTTAAAAACAAAAGTGTGGGGGGGGGGGGGGAAGGGGGAGGGACTAGTGATCTATCTCCACCTGCAAGCTTGCAAACCTATGATCTCCAGAGACCCACGTTAATGTCGCATTATAACACTTGCGGCAAGAGGCATGCAAACACCTCTGCACCCAGGCGCGACTTAGAAACGCATTTCTCCAAATACCATGAAGGCCACAAAACCAAGCATGAGAAAACTCTTGCAAGCAACAGACCCACGAGAATACAATTTTCTTTTTAAAAACAAAAGTTGGGGGGGGGGAGGGGGAGGGACTCGTGATCTGTCTCCACCTGCAAGCTTGCAACCTATGTTCTCCAGAGACCCACGTTAATGTCATATTATAACACTGGCTGTAAAAAATCCTTGGAAGCAACAAACCCACGATAGTGCAATTTAAAAAAAACAAAAAACAATGGGATGGGCGGAGGGACCAACCAAATATTTATTGTGCACATTGACTTGACCAATGATTCCGTCAAATGTAGACAACAACCCACCCCTTGCACCATGTCCTACAAATGACAACAAGCCAAAGAGCAAAGAGGGGTTGAAATGCGTGACTACGACCATGCTTGTAAAAAGTGGCACCAGCACAACTGCACATGGCAGGAAACAAAGCATGTCAAACTGCCATGGTGCCTAGAAGGGATTAATCAATGGGGCCAACGCGTCATTTCCACATTTTTCATATGCCATGACTCCTTTGGGCATGCTGTATAAAACTAGCAAAAGTGGCAATAGGCTGCGATGAGGGTGTAGGTGCAGTGTGCAGGCAGCCATGCAAACCACCAGCATGCATTGGCCGGCCAAGGTGCAAAAAAGGGGCTAATCATCCGGACTATCATGCCATGTTGTTGTCCTTCACATGCCATACAACTCTTGGGCATGTTGTGTGGCTATCGGCGTATGTGGCAGCAGCACTCCATGGTAGGCCACAACGCACATCAAAGGAAATCATCGGAACCAACGTGCCTTGATGGTGATTTTCACATGCCAAGCCTATCTTGGGCATCCCATGCGGCTATAGGGACATCTGGCAGTAGCTGTGGGGCATGGCAGCACAAGGCAGAAACCCTTGCGTACCTAACAACCTAGGGTGGCAGGCAATGGTGTGCGGCAGAGGGGCTGAACATCAGGACGCATTGGCCATTTACTTGTTTAAAAATGCCATGCCTCTCTGGAAATTACTGTGCAGCTACGGACACATGTATCAGCAATTGTGGGGGTATGGCAATAGTAGATAGGTAGCCATGGGCACCCAGCAGCACACGGTTGCAGGCAGTGGTGTGCAGCAGATGGGCTGACCATCTGGATAGATGAGCCATGTACATGTTTTCACATACATGCCAAGCCTTTGTCGGGCTTTCTTTGCAGCCACGAGTGTAGGGGCAGCAGCTGTCGAGGCATAGAGGTATATGTTAGGCAACCACGACGACCAAGCAACACGCAGTGGCAGGCGCAACGCACAGCAAGGGCCAAATCTTCGAAATCGATATACCGTGAAGGTGTTTTGCACAGACGATGCCACTCTTGGGCATGCTGTACGGTCACAAACACATGTGGCGGAAGATGTGGAGGCACTGCAGTGCAAGGCAGGCAGCCATGCGCGCCCAGCAGCACACAATATGGCAAGCAACTGTGTGTGACAGAGGGGATGACTGTTGGGATGGACGCGCCATGTACATATTTTCACAAGCCAGACCTTCCTTGGAAATGTTGTGCATTGACTGGAACATGTGGTAGAAGAAGTGGTAGGCATCCATGTGTGCCCAGCAGCCCATGATGGCAGGCAACGCTGTGTGGCAGAAGGGGGTGGCGTTGTGCGACAGAAGGGCTGACCATTCGTAAGCACGTGCACATTCGTTGGGCATGCTGTGCCATGACTGGCACACGTTACAGTAGTTGTGGGATCATGGCATGCAAGGCAGGCAGCCATGCGCACCTAGCCGCATGCAGTGGCATGCCTCGGTGCACACCAAGGGCCAAATCATCAAAACCCACATGCCATTTCACTTTTTTTCCCATGCCATGGGTCTTTTGGGTTTGCCTACCATGTCTGCTCATTGTCTACTACCCCTCTGTATGGCCTTTCAAAAACCACTTGGGGAGTGGCACCCCCTCCCTCAAGGTAGCTCTTATGCTCTTTGCCCCTTTCCAGAAGGAGACATGACCCCCCCCAAAAATATACTGGTCTATTTTTTGAGCTTCAAATATCCAAATCAAATGAAACTTGGTATGAAATTAAGGAAAAATCCAAATATTATTTTCATAAAAAAATCATAGTTTTCTGATAAATATTTATTTTTTTATTAAGTTTTTTAACTTTAAAAAACATATTAAATTCAAAAAACTATGAAAAATCCATTTTAATGTATTTTTTTGAAAACTAAATTTCGGATGCCTTCCAAAGTTTGATAGAATGTTCTAAAAAATTATTAGACCATTCCAACATATTTTAATTTTTTATGATTGAAACATTACGAAAAATACCAAAAAAAATGGAAATACGAGGTTTAAGTGAAAATGATTGTACTTTGGGTGCCAAATAGCCAATTGCAAAGCTTTTCTAACCCAAAGGGATGTTTTGCACAACATGATTTAAAGACCTAAACTATGTTGTGCGGGCATGGCCTTGGCGTGTGCAGCAGTCGGTGCCTCGTGTGCCGCCAAAGGCCGCAAAGGAGCCTCTGTTGCATGGCCCATGGGGACCACAGTAGCACCCATGTGTGTGCAGCTATGTGCACGGAGAACTGCAGACGTGGGCATGAAAGTGCAGCAATGCGTGCAACCTTGTGCGTGCCATGTGCTGAAATGCTTGTGGCATGTGTGGCCATGCCAGCCATCATATAGACACATGGGAGGCCATGCCAGCGACATTGCGCATGGTAGTGCAGCCACGGGTGATGCATAAGTGACCACGCAATGCAACCTTACGCCCAGTGGTGCAGCCGTGCTTGCAACCTCGTGCGTGGCACTTCCGACAAATCCTGAAACCAAGCACTTGGCGAGGCAGCGATGGACGTGGCACATGCCATGCATGCGACCTGGGGGGCGGTGAGGAGCAATGCACGCAACCTTGCGAGTGGTAGGGAAGCCAGGGACGCAGTATGTGCGGCCATGCTAGCAACCTTGCGCCCATTAGTGCAACTAAACGCGCGGCATGTGCGGCATGGAACGTAACCTTGGGCGCGGCTGTGCAACCAACTGCGTGTCATGTGCGCCATGCCTGTAAAATTTCACGCGGCATGTGCGGCCATGCACAAAACCATGTACGAGGCTTTTGCAGCATTGGTCGTAGCTATGTGCATGGAAGTGCGGCACGGGCAGCAGCCCAGCGTGCGCTGCTTGCACCATTGCCCATAGCCATGTGTGGCCGTGCCTACCACCTTGCATGTGGTTGTGCACCCTTTCTTGTAGCAATGCACGTTGTTACCTGCCACCTTACGCGTTGTGTGCATCCTTGCCCCCAGCCATGTGGGTGCGGTAGCCTGCACCCCTGCTTGCGATAGTGGAGCCTTACCCGCAACCATGCCCGAAGTTGCATGCAACCATGTGTGCGGTATTGCTGCCACACCCGCATCCATGTGCGCGGTAGCCTGCCTCGATGCTAGCAGCCTTATGCATGCTAGTGCAACCTTGCCCGCAGCGATGCCTACACCTTGTGCATCCATGCTAGCTGCCATCCGCGCGGTAGTGCAGCCATGCCTGCCACCACGCACGCACATTATGAGGCTCTGCGTGTGGTACTACTGCCTTGTGCACTGCCTGCATATGAACTTAGGCACCCTCAAGGGGGCACGCGTAGGCATTGTCATGGGCACGTATATGTGCACACTTGCGGCATTCAATAGCACAGTTAGGCGACACTTGGGCTACACTTGGGTGCACACGTAGTCACTCTCATTCAACACTTATGGGCACGTATAGGCACATTTAAGGTGACACTTGGGGCATTCAAGAGCATGCACAGGCACAGTGCACACTTAGGCAACAATTGTGGGCATGCATGGGCACAATTAGGCAACACTTGGGCCATTCATTGTGTACATGTAGTCAACACTTGGGGTGTTATGCGGCCATTCATTGTGTACACATGGGCACACATAGTCAACACTTGGGAGCACGAGAAGGCACCCACTTGGGCCATTCAAGAGCACATTGTCACTACTTTAGACCTTTCTAAGCAACCACGCCGGCAACTAGCACTTCCACTAGCGCTAAGTCAGCCTGACCACCCTCCTTAAGGGACTAGGGAAGAGAAGAAGTGAACACAAGAGTGAGTTTGAGAAGAATGAACTTGTATAGCACTAGAGAACTCTTGAGTACAAGGCTTGAGAACTCACTTGCTTGGTTGAACACTCTTGGTTGGTCCTTGGTGAGTGCCTTTGCCAAATAAGGCAACACCTACCCTGGCAAGGAGTAACGCCTACTGAGGTTCTTGTTGTAGTCACATAACTTGAGCCTCCTACAACATCGTCTGGTTGTCTCCGTTCTCTTGTTTGCATCTTCCTCTTTCTTGGCATGGATGGCTTGCTCCCAAATTCTCCTTGTCTTGCCCTCCCGTCCAAGGGCAAGTAAGCACCTAGCCCTTGGATGGTGTTGGAGAACTTCTTTAGTCCTAAGGTTCATCTCAACCCCTTGAGCAACATTACGTATGGGGCATTCTTTGGATTTGATAGCCTTAGGACGCCCTTGGCCCGAGTTCCTTTGCCTCCTCCGTCAAGGCAAGGTTGTGTGTGGCTCCTGTATCTACCTTCGCCTGTGCGGGCTTCCCATTGATGCATACTTTTGCACACATCAACCCCTTTTGAGAGTTAAGGGCCTTGACCCCTATCTCGGCCCTGGTGGCACCACGCTGCATTGGGGACCCCATGCAAGGTGGCTCTTCCTCTTGGCCCTCTTCCTCCAATAGGGCACTAAGAGCTTTCCTCCGGGGGTAATCCCTAAACCAATGTAGTTCATCACATAGGAATCACTTGTCTCTAGTCTTGAGCCGATTCACCTTATCACACTTGTGCCTTAGTGCCTCTCCTTTAGACATGTCATGAGAGGTAGTGGCTTCCCTCGCCGCAGTGCTCCTACTCTTTCCATACTTCTTCTCCAATACGAGCTTCCACCTTATCCAACTCCTTTGCATACTTGAGTTGTGGGTGGCAACCATCTCCTCTTGGTTACTTACTATGGTGTTGAGAGCACCTTGTAAGGACCCCTTGAGCTCCCCCATCTGGCCATCGAGCTCCTCCCGACTTTTCCACATTGCCTTTGAGCTCCTCCCCACTTTGCTCCACGACATTCAGGCACCACTTTGCCTCGGCCAATATTTTCTCCCCTCGAGCTAAGCGAGGCCCCATAGCAAAGCGAAAGTTGACGGACTTGCCTTTGCTCCTTTGTTGATTACTTGTGTAGGTGTTGGTCTCTATTCCACAATTTTAGCTCACTTGTCTCATATCCCACAAGCTTGGCTCCATCGTAACCGAAGCTCTGACCCCACAACTGTCACCGCCTAAGACCTTTCTAAGAGACCGCGCCGGCTGTTAGCACTCCCACTAGCACTAAGTTAGCCTAACCACGCTTCTTAAGGGACTTGGGAAGAGAAGAAGTGAACACAAGAGTGAGTTCGAGAAGAATGAACTTGTATTGCACTAGAGAGCTCTTGAGTACAAGGCTTGAGAACTCATTTGATCGGTTGAACACTCTTGGTTGGTCCTTAGTGAGTGTCTTTGCCAAATTAGGCAACACCTATTTGTAAGCACCCCAAGTTATAATGGATGGCTAAGATATTTACAAACGTCCTCCATCCAATGGTCGGGGAGGAAACTAGAAGCCTCCCACCTCCTTAGTGGAGAACTCTAGAAATCTCTCCCAAAATACCTCCTATAAATATCTTCTAGAAATATCTACAATAAAATTATCTAGAGTTGCTACACCTTTGTAGAAAACTCTAGAACTTGGACCTTACTTAGCCCAATGGCCTAAGTCCATAGGCCTTTGTTGGGCAGGTCGTGACAACG
>NC_056557.1:16156363-16171363 GCF_013358625.1 Macadamia integrifolia
GAAGACCAACAATTGCACTGATCTATCCCCATCACGAAGAAATTTTCAAAGATTACCCCGGCTCGTTGGCCAAGGCTAAAGACTCGTTGAATACATCAGTGTAGCGCGCATGCGGACCAGAACATCTAAGGGCATCACAGACCTATTATTACCTCAAACTTCCATGGCCTAAACGGACATAGTCCCTCTAAGAAGCTGGCCGTGGAGGGTCAACTCCACATAGCTAGTTAGTAGGCTGAGGTCTCATTTGTTAATGGAATTAACCAGACAAATCGCTCCACCAACTAAGAACGGCCATGCACCACCACCCATAGAATTAAGAAAGAGCTCTCAGTCTGTCAATCCTTACTATGTCTGGACCTGGTAAGTTTCCCCGTGTTGAGTCAAATTAAGCCGCAGGCTCCACTTTTGGTGGTGCCCTTCCGTCAATTCCGTTAAGTTTCAGCCTTGCGACCATACTCCCCCCGGAACCCAAAAACTTTGATTTCTCATAAGTTGCCGGCGGAGTCCTAAAAGCAACATCTGTCGATCCTTGGTCGGCATCGTTTATGGTTGAGACTAGGATGGTATCTGATCATCTTCGAGCCCCCAACTTTCCTTCTTAATTAATGAAAACATCCTTGGAAAATGCTTTCGCAGTGGTTCATCATTCATAAATCCAAGAATTTCAGCTCTGAGTATGAAATATGAATGCCCCCAACTGTCCCTGTTAATCATTACTCCGATCGCGAAGGCCAACGGAATAAGACCGAAATCCTATGATGTTATACCATGCTAATGTATCCAGAGCATAGGCATGCTTTGAGCACTCTAATTTCTTCAAAGTAATGGCACCGGAGGCACGACCCGGCCAATTAAGGCCAGGAGCGCATCGTCGACAGAAGGGACGAGACGATCGGTACACACCGTGAGGCAGACCGATCGACCCATCCCAAAGTCCAACTATGAGCTTTTTAACTACAACAACTTAAATATACGCTATTGGAGCTAGAATTACAGTGGCTACCGGCACCAGACTTGCCCTCCAATGGATCCTCATTAAGGGATTTAGATTTTACTCATTCCAATTACCAGACTCGAAGAGCCCGGTATTGTTATTTATTGTCACTACCTCCCCGTGTTAGGATTGGGTAATTTATGCACCTACTACCTTCCTTGGATGTGATAGCCGTTTCTCAGGCTCCCTCTCCAGAATCGAACCCTAATTCTCCGTCACCCGTCACCACCATAGTAGGCCACTATCCTACCATCGAAAGTTGATAGGGCAGAAATTTGAATGATGCGTCCTCGGCACAAAGGCCATGCGATCTGTCAAGTTATCATAAATCATCAGAGCAATGGGCAGAGCCCGCGTCGACCTTTTATTTAATAAATGCATCCCTTCCAAAAGTCGGGGTTCGGTGCACATATTAGCTCTAGAATTACTACGGTTATCCGAGTAGTAGATACCATCAGACAAACTATAACTGATTTAATGAGCTATTCGCAATTTCACAGTCTGAATTAGTTCATACTTACATATGCATGGCTTAATCTTTGAGACAAGCATATGACTATTTGCAGGATCAACCAGGTAACTTTCCTTCTTGACGCCAAAGCACAGCATGTACCACATCCCCAATTCTGCATTGGGTGATGCTGCTCCATACATTAATGGCAGTCTATCGTTCTTGTGCAACGAGGTGCAACCAAAGGATTAAAGAGGACACACACACACATCCACCTTGCCCCAAAAAATGTCCCGCATCCTAGAGCACAAACAGTGCACGTGCACCACTGACACAAAGAAAGTGGACATATGCATCGTATGCCAAGCCACCTCACACCAACCACATGGGCAGGCAAGAGGGATGAAATGAGAGTGAAGGGGCAGCATCTTTCCATCCAACTAGGTAAGCAGCACAGGAACAATTTTCATGGTCTTGACAAAAACACTTTTGGCCCATCGCGACCGATAGAGGTATCTGTGCATAGTGGTTCAATACACAAGCAAAGAGCCCACAACCAAAAGAAAAACAATAGCCACTCACGTGCATTGCATCCACAACCGACACAATCCAACACCAAACCTACTACAACATAATAAGGATTTGGTAGAAGAAAAATCAATAGCCCCACTAAGTACGAAAATCTCAACAATCAACAGGGGTCGAGGGACTCGAGATCTGTCTCCACCTACAAGCTTGCAACCTACGTTCTCCAGAGACCCGCATTAATGTCGTATTATAACACTTGCGGTAGGAGCCATGCAAACACCTCCGCACCTAGGCACGACTTAGAAATGCGATTCGCCAAATAGCAAAGGCCACAAGACAGAGTATGAGAAAGCTCTCGTAAGCAACAAACCCATGACAATGCAAATTTTTTAAATGAACAAGGGGAGGGGGGAAGGGACATGTGATTTGTCTCCACTTGCAAGCTTGCAACCTATGTTCATCAGAGACCCACGTTAATGCCGTATTATAACACTTCCGATGGGTGGCATGCAAACACCTCCGCACCTAGGCACGACTTAGAAACACTTTTCTCCAAATACCATAAGGCCATAAAACCGAGCATGAGAAAACTCTTGCAAGCAACAAACCCAGAAGAATGCAATTTTCTTTTTAAAAATAGAAGTGTGGGGGGGGGGAAGGGGGAGGGACTCGTGATCTATCTGCACCTACAAGCTTGCAAACCTATGTTCTCCAGGGACCCACGTTAATGTCGCATTATAACACTTACGGCAGGAGGCATGCAAACACCTCCGCACCTAGGCGCGACTTAGAAACACATTTCTCCAAAAACCATAAAGGCCACAAAACCAAGCATGAGAAAACTCATGCAAGCAACAAACCCACATGAATGTAATTTTCTTTTTAAAAACAAAAGTGGGGGGGGGGAGGGGGAGGGACTCGTGATCTGTCTCCACCTGCAAGCTTGCAAATCTATATTCTCCAGAGACCCACGTTAATGTCGCATTATAGCACTTGCGGAATGAGGCATGCAAACACCTTCGCACCTAGGCACAACTTAGAAATGCATTCCTCCAAATACCAAAGGCCACAAAACCGAGCATGACAAAACTCTTGCAAGCAACATACCCACGAGAATGGAAATTTTTTTAAAAAGCAAGGAGGGCGGAGGGACTCATGATCTACCACCACCTGCAAGCTTGAAACCTATGTTCTCCAAAGACCCACATTAATGTCGTATTATAACACTGGCCACAAAAAAGGCATGCAAGCACCTCCACACCTAGGCACGACTTAGTAATGCACTTCTCCAAATAGCATAGGCCACAAAACCGACTATGAAAAAACCCTTGCAAGCAACAATCCCACAATAGTGCAATTTAAAAAAATAAAAAACAATGGGATGGGGGGGGACCAACCAAATATTTATTGTGCACATTGACTTGACCAATGATTCCGTCAAATGTAGATAACAGCCCACCCCTTGCACCATGACCTACATATGTGGACAAGCAAAAGAGCAAAGAGGGGTGGAATTGCGTGACTACGACCACGCTAGCAAAAAGTGGCACTAGCACAATTGCACATGGCAGTAAGCAAAGCATGTCAAACTGCCATGGTGCCTTGATGGGATTAATCAATGGGGCCAACGCGTCATTTCCACGTTTTTCACAAGCCATGACTCCCTTGGGCATGTTGTACAAAAATTAGGAAAAGTGGCAATAGGCTGCGTTGAGGGTGTAGGTGCAGTGTGCATGCAGCCATGCAAACCCACTAGCACGCATTGGCCGGCCAAGGGGCAAAACAAGGGGCTAATCATCCAGACCATCATGCCATGTTGCTGTCCTTCACATTCCATGAAACTCTTGGGCATGCTGTGTAGCTACCGGTATATGTGGTAGCAGCTATGCAGGGAGCTATGTACACCCAGCAGCACTCCATAGCAGGCCACAGCGCACATCAAAGGCAATCATCGGAACCAACATGCCTTGATGGTGATTTTCACATGCCAAGCCTATCTTGGGCATGCCATGCGGGTACGGGCGCATTTGGCAGTGGCTGTGGGGGCACGGCAGCACAAGGCAGGAACCCTTATGCACCCAACAGCCCAGGGTGACAGGCAACGATGTACGACAGAGGGGCTGAACATAGGGACGCATTGGCCATTTACTTGTTTTCAAATGCCATGCCTCTCTGGAAACTATTGTGCAGCTACGGACACATGTGTCAACAACTGTGGGGGCATGGCTGCAGTAGGTAGGGAGCAATGGGCACCCAGCAGCACACTATTATAGGTCGTGGTGTGCGGCAGATGGGCTGGCCATCTGGACAAACGAGCTATCTACTTGTTTTCACATACATGCCAAGCCTTTGTCGGGCCTTCTTTGCAGCTACGAGCGCAGGAGGCAACAACTATCAAGACATAGCGGTATATATTAGGCAACCACAAGGGCCAAGCAGCACGCTGTGGCTGGCGCAATGCACACTAAGGGCTAAATCTTCAAAACCGGTATACCGTGAAGGTGTTTTGCACAGGCGATGCCACTCTTGGGCATGCTGTACAGCAACAGACGCATGTGGCGAAAGATGTGGAGGCACTACAGTGCAAGGCAGGTAGCCATGTGCACCTAGCAGCACACAATGGTAAGCAACTGTGTGCGGCAGAGGGGATGACTGTCGGGACGGACGCGCTATGTACATGTTTTCACAAGCCACACCTTCCTTGGAAATGTTGTGCATCAATGAGCACATGTGGTAGCAGAAGTGGGGGCGTGGCAGTGCATGGTAGGCATCCATGTGCGTCCAGCAGCCAACGGTGGCAGGCAACACTGTGCGGCAAAAGGGGCGGCATTGTATGATAGAAGGGCTGACTATTCGCAAGCACGTGCACATGTTACAGCAGCTATGGGCTCATGACATATAAGGCAGGCAACCATGCACATCCAGTCGAACGCAGTGGCAGGCCTTGGCGCACACCAAGGGCCAACTCATCGAAACCCACATGCCATTTCACTTTTTTTCCCATGCCATGGGTCTTTTGGGTTTGCCTACCATGCCCACTCATTGTCTGCTGCCCCTCTATGTGGCCCCTTGAAAACCACCCGGGGAGTGGCACCACCCTCCCTCAAGGTAGCTCTTATGCTCTTTGCCCCTTTCCAGAAGGAGACATGACCCCCCTCAAAAATATACCGGTCTATTTTTTGAGATTCAAATATCCAAATCAAATGAAACTTGGTATGAAATTAAGGAAAAATCCAAAGACTATTGTCATATAAAAATCATAGTTTTCTGATAAATATTTATTTTTTTATTAAATTTTTAATATTAAAAAACATATTAAATTCAAAAAACTATGAAAAATCGATTTTAATGTACTTTTCGAAAAACTAAATTTCAAAAATCTTCCAAATGTTGATAGAATGTTCTGAAAAAATATTAGAGCATTCCAACATATTTTGATATTTTTTAATATTTTATGATTGAAACATTATGAAAAATACCCAAAAAAATGGAAATGCGGGGTTTAAGTGAAAATGATTGTACTTTGGGTGCCAAATAGCCAATTGTAAGGCTTTTCTAACCCAAAGGGATGTGTTGCACAACATGATTTAACGACCCAAACTATGTTGTGCGGACATGGCCTTGGCGTGTGCAGCAGTCGGTGTCTTGTGTGTAGTCAAAGGCCGCAAAGGAGCCTCTATTTCATGGGCCATGGGGACCATGGCAGCACCCATATGTGAGCCATCTGCATTCGGCTATGTGCATGGCAGACTGCAGACGTGGGCACAAAAGTGCAGCAATGCGTGCAACCTTACGCGCGCCATGTGCTGAAATGCCCTTGGCATGTGCGGCCATACCAGCCATCATGATCGGCACATGGGAGGCCATGCCAGCGAACTTACGAGCAGTACTGCAGCCATGGGCAATGCATGTGCGACCACGCAATGCAACCTTGCGCGTGGCGGTGCAGCCATGCTTGCAACCTCGTGCGTGGTACTTTCGACAAATCCCAAAACCAAGTGTGTGGTGAGGCAGTGATGGGCGTGGCACATGCAGCCATGCATGTGACCTGGGGGGCTGTGTGGAGCAACGCACGCAACCTTGTGAGTGGTAGGGCAGCCAGAGGTGAGGTAAGTGCGGCCATGCCAGCAACCTTGCGCCCGTTAGTGCAGCCAAATGCATGGCGTGGAACGTAACCTTGGGCGCGGCTGTGCAGCCATTTGCGTGTCATGTGCGCCATGCCTGCAAAATTTTATACGGCATGTGCAGCCACGGTTGCAGCCATGTGCGTGGAAGTGCGGCACGGGCAGCAGCCCAACGCACGTTGCCTGCACCATTGCCCATAGCCATGTGCGGCCATGCCAACCACCTTGCGTGCGGTTGTGCACCCTTTCCCGCAGTAATGTGCGTTGTTGCCTGCCACCTTACGTGTGGTGTGCACCCTTACCCCCAATCATGTGGGTGCGGTAGCCTGCACACCTGCTTGCGATAGTGGAGCCTTACCTGTAATCGTGCCTGAGGTTGCGTGCAACAATGTGTGCGGTATTGCAGCCATGCTAGCATCCATGTGTGCGGCAGGCTGCCTCGATGCCAACAGCCTTGTGCGTGCTAGTGCAACCTTGCCCGCAGCGATGCCTGCACCTTGTGCATCCATACCAGCTGCCTTCCGCTCAATAGTGCTGCCATGCCTGCCACATTGCACGCACATTGTGCAGCCCTGTGTGCGGTACTGTCACCTTGTGCACTGCCTTCATATGCACTTAGGCACCCTTAGGGGGGCACGCGTAGGCATTGTCATGGCACGTATATGTGCACACTTACAGCATTCCAGAGCACAATTAGGCGACACTTGGGCTACACTTTGGTGCACGCGTAGACACACTTATTCAACACTTGCAGGCACGTATAGGCACATTTAAGGCGACACTTGGGGCATTCAAGAGCATGCACAGGCACACTTGGGTGCACACTTAGGCAACAGTTGTGGGCATGCATGGCCACAATTAGGCAACACTTGGGCCATTCATTGTGCACATATAGTCAACACTTGGGGTGTTGTGCGGCCATTCACTATGTACACGTGGGCACACGTAGTCTACACTTGGGGGCACGCGTAGGCACACACTTGGGCCATTCAAGAGCACGTTGTCACTGCTTTAGACCTTTCTAAGCAACCATGCCGGCACTTAACACTTCCACTAGCGCTAAGTTGGCCTAACCTCCCTCCTTAAGGGGCTAGGGAAGAGAAGAAGTGAACACAAGAATGAGTTTGAGAAGAATGAACTTGTATAGCACTTGAGAACTCTTGAGTACAAGGCTTGAGAACTCACTTGCTTGGTTGAACACTCTTGGTTGGTCCTTGGTGAGTGTCTTTGCCAAATGAGGCAACACCTACCCCAAGTTACAATGGATGGCTAAGATATTTACAAATGTCCTCCATCCAATGGTTGGGGAGGAAACTAGAAGCTTCCCACCTCCTTAGCGCAGCTCTAGAAATCTCTCCCCGAATATCTCCTGTGAATATCTTTTACAAATATCTATAATAAAATATCTGTTGTTACTACACCTTTGTAGAAAACTCTAGAACTTGGACCTTACTTAGCCCAATGGTCTAAGTCCATGGGCTTGGTAAGCTAGGCCCGTGGGCCTATGTTGGGCAGGTCGTGACACTCTCCCCCACCTAAATCTGCGACGCCCTCATTGTAACCTCCTTGTAGTACTTTTATTCACGAGTCGTCTCAGCATGCCAGTTGTCTCCCATCTTGTCTCGTTCTTTGGTCGCCCCTTCCACTTGACTAAATACTCCACTCAAGGGGATAGTTTGTGTCTCTGGATGATTGGATCAACATCCAAATTAGCCTCCCTCTCGCAATGAGTAACGCCTATTGGGGTTCTTATTGTATTCACATAACTAGAGTCTCCTACAACGTCGTCTGGTTGTCTCTGTTCTCTCGTTTGCATCTTCCTCTTTCTTGGCATGGATGGCTTGCTCCCAAATTCTCCTTGTCTTGCCCTCCCGTCCAAGGGCAAGTAAGCACCTAGCCCGTGGATGGTGTTGGAGAACTCCTTTAGTCCCAAGGTTCATCTCGACCCCTCGAGCAACATTACGTATGGGGCATTCTTTGGAGTTGATAGCCTTACGACACCCTTGGCCCGAGTTCCTTTGCCTCCTCCATCAAGGCAAGGTTGTGTGTGGCTTCTGTATCTACCTTCACCTGTGTGGGCTTCCCATTGATGCACACTTTTGCACACATCAACCCATTTTGAGAGTTAAGGGCCTTGACCCCTATCTCGGCCCTGGTGGCACCACGCTGCATTGGGGACCCCATGCAAGGTGGCTCTTGCTCTTGGCCCTCTTCCTTCAATAGGGCACTAAGAGCTTTCCTCCTGAGGCAATCCCTAAACCAATGTAGTTCATCACATAGGAATCACTTGTCCCTAGGCTTGAACCGTTTCCTCTTATCACGCTTGTGCCTTAGTGCCTCTCCTTTAGACATGTCATGAGAGGTAGTGGCTTCCCTCGCTGTTGTCCTCCTACTCTTCCCATACTTCTTCTCCAATATGAGCTTCCACCTTATCGAACTCCTTTGCATACTTGAGCCTTGAAGGTGGCAACCATCTCCTCTTGGTTACTTACTATGGTGTTGAGAGCACCTAGTAGGGACCCCTTGAGCTCCCCCATCTGGCCATCAAGCTCCTCCCCACTTTTCCACATGGCCTTTGAGCTCCTCCCCACTTTGCTCCACGACATTCAGGCACCACTTTACCTCGGCCAATACTCGCTCCCCTCGAACTAAGCGAGGCCCCATAGCAAAGCGAAAGTTGACGGACTTGCCTTTGCTCCTTTGTTGATTACTTGTGTAGGTGTTGGTCTCTATTCCACAATTTTAGCTCGCTTGTCTCATATACCACAAGCTTGGCTCCATCGTAACCGAAGCTCTGACCCCACAACTGTCACCGCCTAAGACCTTTCTAAGAGACCGCACCGGCTGTTAGCACTCCCACTAGCACTAAGTCAGCCTAACCACGCTTCTTAAGGGACTTGGGAAGAGAAGAAGTGAACACAAGAGTGATTTCGAGAAGAATGAACTTGTATTGCACTAGAGAGCTCTTGAGTACAAGGCTTGAGAACTCATTTGATTGGTTGAACACTCTTGGTTGGTCCTTGGTGAGTGTCTTTGCCAAATGAGGTAACACCTATTTGTAGGCACCCCAAGTTACAATGGATGGCTAAGATATTTACAAACGTCCTCCATCCAACTGCTGGGGAGGAAACTAGAAGCTTCCCACCTCCTTAGTGGAGAACTCTATAAATCTCTCCCAAAATACCTCCTATAAATATCTTCTAGAAATATCTACAATAAAATTATCTAGAGTTGCTACACCTTTGTAGAAAACCCTAGAACTTAGACCTTACTTAGCCCAATGGCCTAAGTCCTTTGGCCTTTGTTAGGCAGGTCGTGACAGCATGTACACTTAGTGGCACTCAATGTGCACGCATAGGCACACTTCACTTGGGCAACACGCATAACCATACACAGGCAACCGTTGGGGCAGTTAACACTTAGGGGCATACCTGGGGCCACGTGTGGACAATCCTAGCCTTAGGAGGGTGTGGGGGGAAATAAAAGGGGAAAAAGACAGGGTGACGAATTGATGCGACACGGGGCCGAATCTCAGTGGATCGTAGCAGCAAGGCCAATCTGCCACTTACAATATCCCATCGCATATTTAAGTCGTCTGCAACGGATTCTACCCATCGCCCGACAGGAATTACGCTTCAAGGTAGCCCACACAACACGTCCACAGTGGGGGCTTGGCCAACGACACATGCCTCTGGGGGCCGGTAGGCCCCTACTATGGGTCGGCAAATGGGCGACAGGCACAGGCGTCGCTTCATTGGCTAGGATTCTGACTTAGAGGTGTTTAGTCATAATCCAGCACACGGTAGCTTCTCGCCACTGGCTTTACAACCAAGCGCGATGACCAATTGTGTGAATCAACAGTTCCTCTCGTACTAGGTTGAATTACTATCATGACACTGTCATTAGTAGGGTATAACTAACTTGTCTCACGATGGTCTAAACCCAGCTCATGTTCCCTATTGGTGGGTGAACAATCCAACCACAAGAAAAACAATAGCCACTCAAGTGCATTGCATCCACTACCGACACAATCCACCACCAAACCTACTACAACGTAATAAGGATTTGGTAGAAGAAAAATCAATAGCCCCATTAAGCATGAAAATCTCGACAATCAACAGGGGTCGAGGGACTCGAGATCTTTCTCCACCTACAGGCATGCAACCTACGTTCTCCAGAGACCTGTATTAATGTCATATTATAACACTTGTGGCAGGAACCATGCAAACACCTCCGCACCTAGGCATGACTTAGAAACATGATTAGCCAAATAGCAAAGGCCACAAGACCGAGTATAAGAAAGCTCTCACAAACAACAAACCCACGATAATGCAAATTTTTTAAATGAACAAGGGGAGGGGGGAAGGGACATGTGATTTGTCTCCACTTGCAAGCTTGCAACCTATGTTCATCAGAGACCCACGTTAATGTCGTATTATAACACTTGCGTCAGGTGGCATTCAAACACCTCCGCACCTAGGCATGACTTAGAAACGCATTTCTCCAAATACCATAAGGCCACAAAATCGAGCATGAGAAATCTCTTGCAAGCAACAAACCCACAAGAATGCAATTTTCATTTAAAAAACAAAAGTGTGGGGGGGGGGGAAGGGAGAGGGACTCGTGATCTGTCTCCACCTACAAGCTTGCAAACCTATGTTCTCCAGAGACCCACGTTAATGTCGCATTATAACACTTGCGGCAAGAGGCTTGCAAACACCTCCGCACCCAGGCACGACTTAGAAACGCATTTCTCCAAATACCATAAATGCCACAAAACCGAGCATGAGAAAACCCTTGCAAGTAACAAACCCACAAGAATGCAATTTTCTTTTTAAAAACAAAAGTGTGGGGGGAGGGGAAGGGAGAGGGACTCGTGATCTATCTCCACCTACAAGCTTGGAAACCTATGTTCTCCAGAGACCCACGTTAATGTCGCATTATAACACTTACGGCAGGAGACATGCAAACACCTCCACACCCAGGCGCGACTTAGAAATGCATTTCTCCAAATACCATAAAGGCCACAAAACCGAGCATAAGAAAACTCTTACAAGCAACAAACCCACGAGAATGCAATTTCCTTTTTAAAAACAAAAGTGGGGGGGGGGGAGGGGGAGGGACTCGTGACTTATCTCCCCCTACAAGCTTGCAAACCTATGTTCTCCAGAGACCCACGTTAATGTCACATTATAACACTTGCGACATGAGGCATGCAAACACCTCCGCACCTAGGCACGACTTAGAAATGCATTCCTCCAAATACCAAAGGCCCCAAAATCGAGCATGACAAAACTATTGCAAGCAACATACCCATGAGAATGGAAATTTTTTTAAAAATCAAGGAGGGGGGAGGGACTCATGATCCACCACCACCTGCAAGCTTGCAACCTATGTTCTCCAGAGACCCACGTTAATGTCGTATTATAACACGGGCCCCAAAAAGGCATGCAATCACCTCCACACCTAGGCACAACTTAGAAGCGCACTTCTCCAAATAGCATAGGTCACTAAACCGACCATGAAAAAACCCCTACAAGCAGCAAACCCACAATAGTGCAATTTAAGAAAACAAAAAAAATGGGATGGGGGGGAGGGACCAACCAAATATTTATTGTGCACATTGAATTGACCCATAATTCTGTCAAATGTAGACAACACCCCACCCCTTGCACCATGACCTACATATGACAACAAGCCAAAGAGAAAAGAGGGTGGAAATGCGTGACTACGACCACGCTCGCAAAAAGTGGCACTAGCACAACTGCACATGGCAGGAAGCAAAGCACGTCAAACTGCCACGATGCCTAGATGGGATTAATCAATGGGGCCAATGCATCATTTCCACCTTTTTCACATGCCATGACTCCCTTGGGCATGCTGTACAAAACTGGCAAAAGTGCCAGTAGGCTACGATGAGGGTGTAGGTGTAGTGTGCGGGCAGCCATGCAAACCCACCAGCACGCATTGGCCGGCCAAGGTGCAAAACAACGGGCTAATCATCCGGATCATCATGCCATGTTGCTGTCCTTCACATGCCATGCAATTCTTGGGCATGCTGTGTGGCTACCGGCATATGTGGCAGTAGCTATGCAGGGAGCCATGCACGCCCAACAACACTCCATGGCAGGCCACAGCGCACATCAAAGGCAATCATCGAAACCAACGTGCCTTGATGGTGATTTTCACATGCCAAGCCTATCTTGGGCATGCCACGCGGCTATGGGTACATCTGGCAGTAGCTGTGGGGGCACGGAAGCACAAGGCAGGAACCATTATGCACCCAACAGCCCAGGGTGGTAGGCAATGGTGTGCAATAGAGGGGTTGAACCATTTACTTGTTTAAAAATGCCATACCTATTTGGAAACTACTGTGCAGGTACGAACACATGTGTCAGCAACTATGGGGGCATGGCAGTGGTAGGTAGGGAGCCATGGGCACCCAGCAGTACACAGTTACAGGCAGTGGTGTGCGACAGATTGGTTGACCATCTGGACAGACAAGCCATGTACTTGTTTTCAAATACATACCAAGCCTTTGTTAGGCTTTCTTTGCAGGTACGAGCGTAGGAGGCAACAGCTATTGAGGCATAGCGGGATATATTAGGCAACCACGAGGGCCAAGCAGCACGCCTTGGGCGGCGCAACACACACCAAGGGCCAAATCTTCGAAACCGACAAACTGTGAAGGTGTTTTGCACAGGCGATGCCACTCTTGGGCATGCTCTACGGTGACAGATGCATGTGGCAGAAGATGTGGAGGCATTGTAGCGCAAGGCAGGTAGGCAGCCATGCGTGCCCAGTAGCACACAATGGCAAGCAACTGTGTGCAGAAAAGGGGATGACTGTCGGGACGGACACGCCATGTACATGTTTTCACAAGCCACACCTTCCTTGGAAAAGTTGTGCGCCGATGGGCACATGTGGCAATAGAAGTGGGGGCGTGGTAGCACATGGTAGGCATCCACGTGCGCCCAGCAGCCCACGGTGGCAAGTAACGTTATTCGGCAGAAGGGGCGACGTTGTACAACAGAAGGGCTGACCATTCACAAGCACGTGCACCTTCATTGGGCCTGCTATGCTACGATTGAC
Organism: Macadamia integrifolia; assembly: GCF_013358625.1. NCBI lineage: Eukaryota > Viridiplantae > Streptophyta > Magnoliopsida > Proteales > Proteaceae > Macadamia > Macadamia integrifolia. The sequence goes on from NC_056557.1 coordinate 16,169,556, forward strand.
ACATGTTACAGCAGCTGTGGGCTCATGGCACGCAAGGCAGGCAGCCATACGCGTCCAGTCGCACGCAATGGCAGGCCTCGACGCACACCAAGGGCCTACTCATCGAAACCCATGTGCCATTTCACTTTTTTTCCCATAACATGGGTATTTTGGGTTTGCCTACCATACCCGCTCATTGTCGGATGCCCCTCTATGCTGACCCCCCTAAAAAAATAAACTTGTCTATTTTTTGAGCTTCAAATATCCAAATCAAATGAAACTTGGTATGAAATTAAGGAAAAATCCAAATATTATTTTCATATAAAAATCATAGTTTTCTGATGAATATTTATTTTTTTATTAATTTGTAAATATTAAAAACATATTAAATTCAAAAAACTATGAAACATCCATTTTAATGTATTTTTCTGAAAACTAAATTTCGGATGTCTTCCAAAGGTTGATAGAATGTTCTGAAAAAATATTGGACCATTCCAACTTATTTTCATATTTTTTAATATTTTATGATTGAAACTTTATGAAAAATATCCAAAAAAATGGAAATGCGGGGTTTAAGTGAAAATGATTGTACTTTGAGTGCCAAATAGCCATTTCAAGGCTTTTCTAACCCAAAGGGATGTCTTGCACAACATGATTTAAAGACCCAAACTATGTTGTGCGGGCATGGCCTTTGCATGTGCAGCAGTCGGTGCCTCATGTGCTGCCAAAGGCCGCAAAGGAGCCTTTGTTGCATGGGCCATAGGGACCACGACAGCACCCAAGTGTGAGCCATGTGTGTGCGGCTAGGTGTATGGTAGACTACAGACGTGGGCACGAAAGTGCAACAATGCGTGCAACCTTGCGCGCGCCATATGCTGAAATGCCCGTGGCATGTGCGACCATGCCAGCCATCATGATTGACGCATGGGAGGCCATGCTAGCGAACTTGCACGTGGTAGTGCAGCCATGGGCAATGCATGAGTGACCACGCAATGCAACCTTGCGCGCGGCGGTGCAGCCATGCCTACAACCTCGTGCGTGGCATTTCCAACAAATCCCGAAACCAAGCGTGGGCCTACAACCTCGTGCGTGGCACATGTAGCCATGCATGCGACCTGGGGGCAGTGTGGAGCAACACACGCAACCTTGCGAGCGGTAGGGCAGCCAGGGGCACAGTATGTGCGGCGTGGAACGTAACCTTGGGCGTGGCTATGCAGCCATCTGCGTGTCATGTGCACATTGCCTACAAACTTTCGCACGGCATGTGCGGTGATACACAAAACCATGTGCGAGGCTTGTGTAGCCGTGGTCGCAACCATGTGCGGCCGTGCCTACCACCTTACGTGCAGTTGAGCACCCTTTCCCGCAGCACGTGTAGGCACACACTTGGGCCATTCAAGAGCACGTTGTCACTGCTTTAGACCTTTCTAAGCAACCACACTGGCACTTCGCACTTTCACAAGTGCTAAGTCAGCCTAACCACTCTCCTTAAGGGACTAGGGAAGAAAAGAAGTGAACACAGGAGTGAGTTTGAGAAGAATGAACTTGTATAGCACTAGAGAACTCTTGAGTACAAGGCTTGAGAACTCACTTGCTTGGTTGAACACTCGTGGTTGGTCCTTGGTGAGTGCCTTTGCCAAATGAGGCAACACCTACCCCAAGTTACAATGGATGGCTAAGATATTTACAAATGTCCTCCATCCAACGGTTGGGGAGGAAACTAGAAGCTTCCCACCACCTTAGTGGAGCTCTAGAAATCTCTCCCAGAATATCCCTTGTGAATATCTTCTACAAATATCTACAATAAAATATCTATTGTTACTACACCT
>NC_056557.1:16176363-16183863 GCF_013358625.1 Macadamia integrifolia
CGAGACGCATCACCAGCCCCCAGCCGCTTCCCTCCCGACAATTTCAAGCACTCTTTCACTCTCTTTTCAAAGTCCTTTTCATCTTTCCCTTACGTTACTTGTTCTCTATCGGTCTCTCACCCATATTTAGCCTTGGACGAAATTTACCGCCCAATTGGGGCTGCATTCCCAAACAACCCCCTTCCAAGGGACTTGGGTGCGACAGGGTCCGAACACGACGGGGCTCTCACCCTCTCTGGAACCCCCTACCAGGGGACTTGGGCCCGGTCCACCATTGAGGACGCTTCTACAGACTACAATTTGAACGACAAATCCGCCCGATTCTCAAGTTGGGCTCTTCCTGGTTCGCTCGCCGTTACAAAGGGAATCCTTGTAAGTTTCTTGTCCTCCGCTTATTGATATGCTTAAACTCAGCGGGAAGCCCCGTCTGACCTGGGGTCACAGTCAAAATGCCATCGAATGGCAATCGGGGTCACCAGAGTCCAATGGGAGCAGAACACGCACACGATGTCCGAACAATGGCAAAGTGGCTCGACCCACCACTCATCGTGACACTTTCCACACAAGGAGCCCTTGACTTCGCTCTGCACCACCACCACAAGGGGTAAAGGAGGTCAGGCAACATGACGCGTGATGCCTAGGCAGGCGTGCCCTCAGCCCGATGGCCTAGGGTGCAACTTGCATTCAAAGACTCGATGGTTCATGGGATTCTGTTATTCACACCATGTATCACATTTCTCTACATTCTTCATCGATGCAAGTGCCGAGATATCCGTTTTCGAGAGTCGTTAAGATAAAGATTCAGATCTAGGATGACCACACCACACCAAGGCGTAATGATGCCATGTCCTTTCCGTTGCGAGTTCCTTGGCGCCGACTATGCCGGTGGTTGTGTTTGGGTCAATTGCTATGAAGGATTGCAGGCCAACCTTTTACAAGGGTCAGGAAGGAAGGAGCTCACGCTCCCACGCCCTTTTTGATCGCACAACGCAACATGTTCACGGGTCTCGCTAGGTAGGTATCGACAATGATCCTTCAACAGGTTCACCTATGGAAACCTTTTTACGACTTGTCCTTCCTCTAAATGATAAGGTTCAGTGCACTTCTCGTGACGTCGATGGCGGCAAACCATCCACATCGCAATGATCCGAACACTTCACCAAACCATTCAATCGGTGGGAGTGATGGGCGGTGTGTACAAAGGGCAGGGATGTAGTCAACGCAAGCTGATGACTCGCGCTTACTAGGAATTCCTCGTTGAAGACCAACAATTGCAATGATCTATCCCTATCACGATGAAATTTTCAAAGATTACCCGGGCCCATCGGCCAAGGCTATAGACTCGTTGAATACATCAGTGTAGCGCGTGTGTGGCCATAAACATCTAAGGGCATCACAGACCTGTTATTGCCTCAAACTTTTGTGGCCTAAACGACCATAGTCCCTCTAAGAAGCTGGCCGTGGAGGGTCACCTCCACATAGCTAGTTAGTAGGATGAGGTCTCGTTTGTTAACGGAATTAACCAGACAAATCGCTCCACCAACTAAGAACGGCCATGCACCACCACTTATAGAATCAAGAAAGAGCTCACAGTCTATCAATCCTTACTATGTCTGGACTTGGTAAGTTTCCCCGTGTTGAGTCAAATTAAGCCACAGGCTCCACTCTTGGTGGTGCCCTTCCATCAATTCCTTTAAGTTTCAGCCTTGCTACCATACTCCCCCCGGAACTCAAAAACTTTGATTTCTCATAAGGTGCCGGCGGAGTCCTGAAAGCAACATCCGCCGATCCCTGGTCGGCATCGTTTATGGTTGAGACTAGGATGGTATCTGATCGTCTTCGAGCCCCCAACTTTCATTCTTGATTATTGAAAACATCCTTGGAAAATGCTTTCGTAGTGGTTCGTCTTTCATAAATCCAAGAATTTCACCTCTAACTATGATGTTATCCCATGCTAATGTATCCAAAGCGTAGGCTTTCTTTGAGCACTCTAATTTCTTCAAAGTAATGGCACTGAAGGCATGACCTAGCCAATTAAGGCCAGGAGCACATCACCGACAGAAGGGATGAGATGACCGGTACACACTGTGAGGTAGACCGATCGACCCATCCCAAAGTCCAACTATGAGCTTTTTAACTGCAACAACTTAAATATATGCTATTGGAGCTGGAATTACCGCAACTGCTGGCACCAGACTTGCCCTCCAATGGATCCTCGTTAAGGGATTTAGATTGTACTCATTCCAATTCCCAGACTCAAAGAGCCCGGTATTGTTATTTATTGTCACTACCTCCCCGTGTCAGGATTGGGTAATTTTCGCGCCTACTGCCTTCCTTGGATGTGGTAGCCATTTCTCAGGCTCCCTCTCCAGAATCAAACCCTAATTCTCCATCACCCGTCACCACGATAGTAGGCCACTATCCTACCATCGAAAGTTGATAGGGTGGAAATTTGAATGATGCGTCGTCGGCACAAAGGCCATGCGATCCGTCGAGTTATCATGAATCATCAGAGAAATGGGCAGAGCCCGCGTCAACCTTTTATCTAATAAATGCATCCCTTCCAAAAGTCGGGGTCCGGTGCACATATTAGCTCTAGAATTACTATGGTTATTCGAGTAGTAGATACCATCAGAAAAACTATAATTGATTTAATGAGCTACTCGCAATTTCAGAGTCTGAATTAGTTCATACTTACACATGCATGGCTTAATCTTTGAGACAAGCATATGACTACTGGCAGGATCAACCAGGTAACTTTCCTTCTCGATGCCAAAGACTGCATGAACCACATCCCCAATTGTGCATTGGGTGATGCTGCTCCATACATTAATGGCAGTCTATTGTTCTTGTGCAACTAGCGCAACCAAAGGATTCAAGAGGACACACACACACATCCACCTTGCCCCACAAAATGTCCCACATCCTAGAGCACAAACAGTGCATGTGCACCACTGACAGAAAGAAAGTGGACATATGCATCATATGCCAAGCCACCCCACACCAACCACAAGGGCAGGCAAGAGGGATGAAATGAGAGTGAAGAGCAGCATCTTTCTATCCAACTAGTTAAGCAACACAGGAACAATTTTCATGCTCTTGAAAAAGACACTTTTGGCCCATCGTGACCCATAGGGGTATCTGTGCATAGTGGTTCAATACACAAGCAAAGAGCCCACAACCACAAGAAAAACAATAGCCACTTATGTGCATTGCGTCCACTACCGACACAATCCACCACCAAACCTACTACAATGCAATAAGAATTTGGTAGAAAAAAAATCAATAGCCCCACTAAGCACGAAAATCTCAACAATCAACAGGGGTTGAGGGACTCGAGATCTATCTCCACCTACAATCTTGTAACCTACGTTCTCCAGAGACCCGCATTAATGTCGTATTATAACACTTGCGGCAGGAGCCATGCAAACACCTCCGCACCTAGGCACGAAGCCATGCAAACACCTCGGCACCTAGGTATGACTTAGAAACGCAATTTGCCAAATAGCAAAGGCCACAAGACCGAGTATGAGAAAGCTCTTGCAAGTAACAAACTCACGATAATGCAAATTTTTTAAATGAACAAGGGGACGGGGGAGGGGGGAGGGGGGAAGGGATGTGATTTGTCTCCACTTGCAAGCTTGCGACCTATGTTCATCAGAGACCCACGTTAATGCCGTATTATAACACTTTCGGCAAGTGGCATGCAAACACCTCCGCACCCAGGCGCGACTTAGAAACGTATTTCTCCAAATACCATAAGGCTACAAAACCTAGCATGAGAAAACTATTTCAAGCAACAAACCCACAAGAATGCAATTTTCTTTTTAAAAACAAAAGTGTGGGGGGGGGGAAGGGGGAGGGACTCGTGATCTATCTCCACCTACAAGCTTGCAAACCTATGTTCTCCAGAGACCCACGTTAATGTCGCATTATAACACTTGCAGCAGGAGGCATGCAAACACCTCCGCACCCAGGCGCGACTTAGAAACGCATTTCTCCAAATACCATAAAGGCCACAAAACCGAGTATGAGAAAACTCTTGCAAGCAACAAACCCACGAGAATGCAATTTTCTTTTTAAAAGAAAAAGTGGGGGGGGGGGGGGAGGGGGAGGGACTCGTGATCTGTCTCCACCTGCAAGCTTGCAAACCTATGTTCTCCAGAGACCCACGTTAATTTCGCATTATAACACTTGCGGCATGAGGCATACAAACACCTCCACACCTAGGCACGACTTAGAAATGCATTCTGTCAAATACCAAAGGCCACAAAACCGAGCATGACAAAACTGTTGCAAGCAACATACCAACGAGAATGGAAATTTTTTAAAAAGCAAGGAGGGGGGAGGGACCCATGATCTACCACCACCTGCAAGCTTGCAACCTATGTTCTCCAGAGACCCACGTTAATGTCGTATTATAACACCGGCCGCAAAAAGGCATGAAAGCACCTCCACACCTAGGCACGACTTAGCAATGCACTTCTCCAAATAGCATAGGCCATAAAACCGACCATGGAAAAACCCTTGCAAGCAACAAGCCCACGATAGTGCAATTTAAGGCAACACTTGGGGCATTCAAGAGCATGCACAGGCACACTTGGGTGCACACTTAGGCAACAGTTGTGGGCATGCTTAGGCACAGTTAGCAACACTTGGGCCATTCATTGTGCACATGTAGTCAACACTTGGGGTGTTGTGAGGCTATTCACTGTGTACACGTAGGCACACGTAGTCAACACTTGGGGGCATGCGTAGGCACACACTTGGGCCATTCAAGAGCACTTTGTCACTACTTTAGACCTTTCTAAGCAATTGCGCAGGCACTTAGCACTTCCATTAGCGCTAAGTCAGCCTAAATACCCTCCTTAAGGGACTAGAGAAGAGAAGAAGTGAACATAAGAGTGAGTTTGAGAACAATGAATTTGTATAGCACTAGAGAACTCTTGAGTACAAGGCTTGAGAACTCACTTGCTTGGTTGAACACTCTTGGTTGGTCCTTGGTGAGTGCCTTTGCCAAATGAGGCAACACCTACCCCAAGTTATAATGGATAGCTAAGATATTTACAAATGTCCTCCATCCAACGGTTGGGGAGGAAACTAGAAGCTTCCCACCTCCTTAGCGGAGCTCTAGAAATCTCACCCAGAATATCTCCTATGAATATCTTCTACAAATATCTACAATAAAATATCTATTGTTACTACACCTTTGTAGAAAACTCTAGAACTTGGACCTTACTTAGCGCAACGGCCTAAGTCCATGGGCTTGGTGAGCTAGGCCCGTGGGCCTATATTGGGTAGGTCATAACACTCTCCCCCACCTAAGTCGATGACTCCCTCATCGCAACCTCCTTATGGTACTTTTATTCACGAGTCATCTCAGCATGCCCGTTGTCTCCCATCTCGTCTCGCTCTCTGGTCGCCCCTTCCACTTTACTAAATACTCCACGTAAGGAGATAGATTGTGTCTCTAGATGATTTGATCAGCAACCAAATTAGCCTCCCTCTCGCAAGGAGTAACGCCTATTGGGGTTCTTCTTGTAGTCACATAACTTGAGCCTCCTACAACGTCGTCTGGTTGTCTCTGTTCTGTCGTTTGCATCTTCCTCTTTCTTGCCATGGATGGCTTGCTCCCAAATTCTCCTTGTCTTGCCCTCCTGTCCAAGGGCAGTAAGCACCTAGCCGCTGGATGGTGTTGGAGAACTCCTTTAGTCCTAAGGTTTATCTCGACCCCTCGAGCAACATTACATATGGGGCATTCTTTGGAGTTGATAGCCTTAGGATGCCCTTGGCCCGAGTTCCTTTGCCTCCTCCATCAAGGCAAGGTTGTGTGTGGCTCCTGTATCTACCTTTGCCTGTGTGGGATTCGCATTGATGCACACTTTTGCACACATCAACCCCTTTTGAGAGTTAAGGGCCTTGACCCCTATCTCAGCGCTGGTGGAACCACGCTGCATTGGGGACCCCATGCAAGGTGGCTCTTCCTCTTAGCCCTCTTCCTCTAATAGGGCACTAAGAGCTTTCCTCCTGGGGCAATCCCTAAACCAATGTAGCTCATCACATAGGAATCACTTATCTCTAGGCTTGAACCGTTTCCTCTTATCACGCTTGTGCCTTAGTGCCTCTCCTTTAGACATGTCATGAGCGGTAGTGGCTTCCCTCGCCGCTGTCCTCCTACTCTTCCCATACTTCTACTCTAATACGGGCTTTGATGAGCACCTTTATGTGTGAAATCTAGGGTAGTAAAACATACATTTTACATATTTAGAATGGAGCTACCTTGGGTTTTACTCTCTTTTTGTAGGTTTTATATTTTCAAGGCCTTAAGGATTATCGGACGCTATATCTTCAATTTTACACGTAAAGAGGTCCTATTTCTTTCCATGATTGCGAAGAGGACAAAATTCTAAGCAAGATGGACTTGTTAAATTAAAAGTACACATTCATTTGGTCATCCGTACAAATGATTATTCTTTTCAGGCCAGAAAAAGAATAATGGATCAGAACTGAACCGAGATGTAGAACGAGCCCGTTTGCAATTGTCTCAGAGGTACAAGGAATACTCCAAATGCCAACAAGGATCGATGGACCACATCCTTAAGTGATTGAAGATTTGTTTTTGGTAACAACAACTACCTAGTGTAGTTGGTGAGCTATGGTGTGCAAAATTCCCTTGCTCACCAAGAGCTCTCAAGTTCAAATCTCATGGTTGTTTTTTTAGAGAATTTGTTGAAGATTTCCTGCTTTTCATTCACTTAAAGCACTAAGGTCATGGAAGGGATTTCCACATCAAATTAGAAGCAAAGAAAATCGTAGAGAAGAGAAGAAAAAAAAGGAAAGAGAAAAAAAGGGGAGAAATAAAGATTGTCCAAATCTTCTCTCTCCTCCACATCATCACCCACCAAAAGATTGTCCAAATCACATAAAGCAAGAAGAAAATCGTTCCTTGGAGGGAGAAAAAGAAGAGAAATAAATTAGAAAAAAAAGGAAAGAAAATAAGCAAACAAATTATAAGAAATTTCTCAAAATTTATTTCTCTCTTCTCTCTCCTCCACCTTAGCACTTTTGGTCTCAAAAGATCTCACAACCAATTGTGGGTTTCTCTCTTTTTGGAAAGAGAAATTTGTTACCCTACCTCCCCATTCCCTATACATACAACTCATGTAAGAGGAGGGGAGATAATTCATTCTTCTTCTAGTTTTTTTTAGTTGCTCTCTCTTTCTCTTGCTCTCTCTTTAGTTTTAGTTCTTCTTTATCTTTTCTTCAATCACTTTTGTAATAGTTTTTTTTTTATTTCAATTAATGCAAGCACTCTTTTATTTTTATTTAGCCCTTTTATGTTTATGATTTATGCAATTGAGTTGTAATTTTTTTAAGTTATAGTTCTAGGCTTAGATCTAGGTGACAAGATCACGAGCCGTGGAGCAATTTTTTTTTTTTCAAGTTCAAGCATTGATTCAAGTAAGTAGGATCCTTCAGTAGTCTTCTCTCCCCCCTCTA
>NC_056557.1:16188863-16193863 GCF_013358625.1 Macadamia integrifolia
TCCTCATAAGTTTCTTGTCCTCCACTTATTGGTATGTTTAAACTCAGCGGGTAGCCCTGCCTGACCTAGGGTCGCAGTCCAAATGCCATCGAATCAAGAAAGAGCTCTCAGTCTGTCAATCCTTACTATGTCCCAACCTGGTAAGTTTCCCCATGTTGAGTCAAATTAAGCTGCAGGCTCCACTCCTGGTGGTGCCCTTCCCTCAATTCCTTTAAGTTTCTGCCTTACGACCATACTCCCCCTGGAACCCAAAAACTTTGATTTCTCATAAGGTGCGGGCGGAGTCCTGAAAGCAACATCCGCCGATCCTTGGTCGGCATCATTTATGGTTGAGACTAGGATGGTATCTGATCATCTTCGAGCCCCTAACTTTCATTCTTAATTAATAAAAACATCCTTGGAAAATGCTTTCACAGTGGTTCGTCTTTCATAAATCCAAGAATTTCACCTCTGACTATGAAATACGAATGCCCCCGACTGTCCTTATTAATCATTACTCCATCTCGAAGGCCAACGCAATAGGACCGAAATCCTATGATGTTATCCCATGCTAATGTATCCAGAGCGTAGGCTTACTTTGAGCACTCTAATTTCTTCAAAGTAGCGGCATCGGAGGCACGACCCAGCCAATTAAGGCCAGGAGTGCATCGCTGATAGAAGGGACGAGATGATCGGCACACACTGTGAGGCAGACCGATCGACCCATCCCAAAGTCCAACTACGAGCCTTTTAACTGCAACAACTTAAATATATGCTATTGGAGCTGAAATTACCGTGGCTGCTGGCACCAGACTTGCCCTCGAATGGACCCTCGTTAAGGGATTTAGATTGTACTCATTCCAATTACCAGACTCGAAGAGCCTGGTATTGTTATTTATTGTCACTACCCCCCCGTGTCAAGATTGGGCAATTTGCGCGCCTGCTGCCTTCCTTGGATGTGGTAGCCGTTTCTTAGGCTCCCTCTCCGGAATCGAATCCTAATTCTCCGTCACCCGTCACCACCATAGTGAGCCACTATCTTACCATCGAAAGTCGATAGGGAAGAAATTTGAATGATGTGTCGTCGGCACAAAGGCCATGCGATCCGTCGAGTTATCATGAATCATCAGAGCAATGGGCAGAGCCCGCGTTGACCTTTTATCTAATAAATGCATCCCTTCCAAAATTTGGGGTTTGGTGCACGTATTAACTTTAGAATTACTACGGTTATCCGAGTAGTAGATACCATCAGACAAACTATAACTGATTTAATGAGCCATTCGCAATTTCACAGTCTGAATTAGTTCATACTTACACATGCATGGCTTAATCTTTGAGACAAGCATATGACTACTTGTAGGATCAACCAGGTAACTTTCCTTCTCGACGCCAAAGCACTGCATGAACCACATCCCCAATTGTGCATTGGGTGATTCTGCTCCATAAATTAATGGCAGTCTATCGTTCTTGTGCAACGAGGCGCAACCAAAGGATTCAAGAGGACACACACACACATCCACCTTGCCCCACAAAATGTCCTGCATCCTAGAGCACAAATAGTGCACATGCACCACTGACAGAAAGAAAGTGGACATATGCATCGTATGCCAAGCCACCTCACACCAACCACAAGGGCAGGCCAGAGGGATGAAATGAGAGTGAAGGGGCAGCATCTTTCCATCCAACTAGGTAAGCAACATAGGAACAATTTTCATGCTCTTGACAAAGACACTTTTGGCCCATCGCGACCCATAGAGGTATCTGTGCATAGTGGTTCAATACACAAGCAAAGAGCCCACAACCACAAGAAAAATAATAGCCACTCACATGCGTTGCGTCCACTACCGACACAATCCACCACCAAACCTACTACAACGTAATAAGGATGTGGTAGAAGAAAAATCAATAGCCCCACTAAGCACGAAAATCCCAACAATCAACAGGGGTCGAGGGACTCGAGATCTATCTCCACCTACAAGGTTGCAACCTACGTTCTCCAGAGACCCGCATTAATGTCGTATTATAACACTTGCGGTTGGAGCCATGCAAACACCTCCGCACCTAGGCACGACTTAGAAACACGATTCGACAAATAGTAAAGGCCACAAGACCTAGTATGAGAAAGCTCTCGCAAGTAACAAACCCACGATAATGCAAATTTTTTAAATGAACAAGGGGAGGGGGGAAGGGACATGTGATTTGTCTCCACTTGCAAGCTTGCAATCTATGTTCATCAGAGACCCACGTTAATGCCGTATTATAACACTTCCGGTTGGTGGCATGCAAACACCTCCACACCCAGGCGCGACTTAGAAACGCATTTCTCCAAATACCATAAAGGCCATAAAATCGAGCATGAGAAAACTCTTGCTAGCAACAAACCCACGAGAATGCAATTTTCTTTTTAAAAACAAAAGTGGGGGGGACGGAGGGGGTGGGACTCGTGATCTGTTTCCACCTGCAAGCTTGCAAACCTATGTTCTCCTGAGACCCACATTAATGTCGCATTATAACACTTACGGCATGAGGCATGCAAACACCTCTGCACCTAGGCACGACTTAGAAATGCATTCCTCCAAATACCAAAGGCCATAAAACTGAGCATGACAAAACTCTTGCAAGCAACATACCCATGAGAATGGAAATTTTTTTATAAAGCAAGGAGGGGGGAGGGATTCATGATCCAGCACCACCTGCAAGCTTGCAACCTATGTTCTCCAGAGACCCATGTTAATGTCGTATTATAACACTGGCCGTAAAAGGCATGCAAGCACCTCCACACCTAGGCACAACTTAGAAACGCACTTCTCCAAATAGCATAGGCCACAAAACCGACCATGAAAAAAAACCCTTGCAAGCAACAAACCCATGATAGTGCAATTTAAAAAAACAAAAAACAATGGGATGGGGGGGAGGGACCAACCAAATATTTATTGTGCACATTGACTTGACTAATGATTCCATCAAATGTAGACAACACCCCACCCCTTGCACCATGACCTACATATGACAACAAGCCAAAGAGCAAAGAGGGGTGGAAATGCGTGACTAAGACGACGCCCGTAAAAAAGTGGCACTAGCACAACTGCACATGGCAGGAAGCAAAGAATGTCAAACTGCCATGCTGCCTAGTTGGGATTAATCAACGGGGCCATCACGTCATTTCCACATTTTTCACATGCCATGACTCTGTTGGGCATGCTGTACAAAACTAGCAAAAGTGTCAGTAGGCTACGATGAGGGTGTAGGTGCAGTGTGCAAGTAGCCATGCAAACCCACCAGCATGCATCGACCGGCCAAGGTGCAAAACGAGGGGCTAATCATCCGGACCATCATGCCATGTTGCTATCCTTCACATGCCATGTAACTCTTGGGCATGCTGTGTGGCTACCGGTGTATGTGGCAGTAGCTATGCAGGGAGCCATACACGCCCAACAGCACTCCATGGTAGGCCACAGCGCACATCAAAGGCAATCATTGGAACCAACGTGCCTTGATGGTGATTTTCACATGCCAAGCCTATCTTGGGCATGCCATGCAACTATGGGCGCATCTGGCAGTAGCTGTGGGGGCACGGTAGCACAATGCAAGAAACCTTGTGCACCCAACAGCCCAGGGTGGCAGGGAACAGTGTGTGACAAAGGGCTTAACATCGGGACGCATTGGCCATTTACTTATTTTCAAATGCCATGCCTCTCTAGAAACTACTGTGCAGCTACGGACACATATGTCAGCAACTATGGGGGTATGGCAGCGGTAGGTAGGGAGCCATGGGCACCTAGCAGCACATGGTTGTAGGCAGTGGTGTGCGGTAGATGGGCTGACCATCTGGACAGATGAGCCATGTACTTGTTTTCACATACATTCCAATCCTTTGTTGGGCTTTCTTTGTCGCTATGAGCATAGGAGGCAACAGCTGTTGAGGCATAGCAGCATATATTAGGCAACCATGAGGGCCAAGCAACACGCCGTGGTAGGCGCAACGCACACCAAGGGCCAAATCTTCAAAATCGACATACCGTGAAGGTGTTTTGTATAGGCGATGCCACTCTTGGGCATGCTGTACGGCGACAGACACATGTGGCAGAAGATATGGAGGCACTACAGCGCAAGGCAGGTAGCCCTATGCTCTCAGTAGCACACAATGGCAAGCAACTGTGTGCGGCAGAGGGGATGACTGTCGAGACGGACGCACCATGTATATGTTTTCACAAGCCACACCTTCCTTGGAAATGTTGTGCGTCGAAGAGCACATGTGGCAGCAGAAGTGGGGGTGTGGTAGCGCATGGTTGGCATCCATGTGCGCCCAGCAGCCCATGGTGGTAGGCAACGCTGTGCGGCAGAAGGGGGCGGCGTTGTACGACAGAAGGGCTGACCATTCGCAAGCACGTGCACCTTCATTGGGCTTGCTGTGCCATGACTGACACAAATTACAGCAGCTGTGGGCTCATGGCATGCAAGGCAGGTAGCCATACGCGTTTAGCCGCATGCAGTGGCAGGCCTCGGCGCACACCAAGGGCCAATTCATCAAAACCCACATGCCATTTCACTTTTTTTCCCATGCCATGGGTCTTTTGGGTTTGCCTACCATGCCCGCTCATTGTCTGCTGCCCCTCTATGCGGCCCCTCGAAAACCACCTAGGGAGTGGCACCCCCTCCCTCAAGGTAGCTCTTATGCTCTTTGCCCCTTTCCAGAAGGAGACATGACCCCCCCAAAAAAATATACCGGTCTATTTTTTGAGCTTCAAATATTCAAATCAAATGAAACTTGGTGTGAAATTAAGGAAAAATCGAAAGATTATTTTATAAAAAAAGTATAGTTTTCTGATAAATATTTATTTTTTTATTATTTTTTAAATATTAAAAAACATATTAAATTCAAAAAACTATGAAAAATCCATTTTAATGTATTTTTCTAGGAACTAAATTTCCGATGTCTTCCAAAGGTTGATAGAATGTTTTGAAAAAATATTGGACCATTCCAATAGATTTTGATATTTTTTAATATTTTATGATTGAAA
>NC_056557.1:16198863-16250622 GCF_013358625.1 Macadamia integrifolia
TGCGTGCGGTTGAGCACCCTTTCCCGCAGCAATGTGCGTTGTTGCCTGCCACCTTACGCGTGGTGTGCACCCTTGCGCCCAGCCATGTGCGTGCAGTAGCTGCACCCTTACGTGAGGTTGCGTGCAACTATGTGTGCGGTATTGCAGCCAGGCCCGTATCCATGTGCGCGGTATTGCAGCCACGCCCGCATCCATGTGCGCAGTAGCCTGCCTCGATGCCAGCAGCCTTGCGTGTGCTAGTGCAAGCGATGCCTACACCTTGTGCGTCCATGCCAGCTGCCTTTCACGCGGTAGTGCAGCCATGCTTGCCACCATACACGCACATTGGGCGGCCCTGCGTGCGGTACTGCCGCCTTGTGCACTACCTTCATATGCACTTAGGCACCCTTAGTGGGGCACGCGTAAGCATTGTCATGGGCACATATATGTGCACACATGCGGCATTCAAGAGCACAATTAGGCTACACTTGGGCTACACTTGGGTTGACGCGTAGACACTTATTCAACACTTGCGGGCATGTATAGGCACATTTAAGGCGACACTTGGGGCATTCAAGAGCATGCATAGGCACACTTGGGTGCACACTTAGGCAACAATTGTGGGCATGCATGGGCACAGTTAGGCAACACTTGGGCCATTCATTGTGCACATGTAGTCAACACTTGGGGTGTTGTGCGGCCATTCACTGTGTACACGTGGGCACGCATAGTAAACACTTGGGGGCAAGCATAGGCACACACTTGGGCCATTCAAGAGCACGTTGTCACTGCTTTAGACCTTTCCAAGCAACCGTACTGGCACTTAGCACTTCTGTTAGCACTAAGTCAGCGTAACCACCCTCCTTAAGGGACTAGGGAAGAGACGAAGTGAACACAAGAGTGAGTTTGAGAAGAATGAACTTGTATAGCACTAGAGAACTCTTGAGTACAAGGCTTGAGAACTCACTTGCTTGGTTGAACACTCTTGGTTGTTCCTTGGTGAGTGCCTTTGCCAAATGAGGCAACACCTACCCCAAGTTAAAATGGATGGCTAAGATATTTACAAATGTCCTCCATCCAACTGTTGGGGAGGAAACTAGAAGCTTCCCACCTCCTTAGCGGAGCTCTAGAAATCTCTCCCAGAATATATCCTGTGAATATCTTCTACAAATATCTACAATAAAATATCTATTATTACTACACCTTTATAGAAAACTCTAGAACTTGGACCTTACTTAGCCCAACAGCTTAAGTCCATGGGCTTGGTGAGCTAGGCCCGTGGGCCTATGTTGAGCAGGTCATGACACTCTCCCCCACCTAAATCTACGACACCCTCATCGTGACCTCCTTGTGGTACTTTTATTCATGAGTCGTCTCAGCATGCCAGTTGTCTCCCATCTTGTCTCGCTCTCTGGTCGCCCCTTCCACTTGACTAAATACTCCACGTAAGGAGATAGTTTGTGTCTCTGGATGATTGGATCAACATCCAAATTAGCCTCCCTCTCGCGAGGAGTAACGCCTATTGGGGTTATTGTTGTAGTCACATAACTTGAGCCTCCTACAACATCATCTGGTTGTCTCCATTCTCTCGTTTGCATCTTCCTCTTTCTTGGCATGGATGGCTTGCTCCCAAATTCTCCTTGTCTTGCCCTCCTGTCCAGGGGTAAGTAAGCACCTAGCCCCTGGATGGTGTTGGAGAACTCCTTTAGTCCCAAGTTTCATCTCGACCCCTTGAGCAACATTACGTATGGGGCATTCTTTAGAGTTGATAGCCTTAGGACACCCTTGGCCAGAGTTCCTTTGCCTCCTTCATCAAGGCAAGGTTGTGTGTGGCTCCTATATTTACCTTTGCCTATGTCGGCTTCCCATTGATGCACACTTTTGCACACATCAACCCCTTTTGAGAGTTAAGGGCCTTGACCCCTATATCGGCCCTGGTGGCACCATGCTACATTGGGGACCCCATGCAAGGTGGCTCTTCCTCTTGGCCCTCTTCCTCCAATAGGGCACTAAGATCTTTCCTCCTGGGGCAATCCCTAAACCAATGTAGCTCATTGCATCGGAATCACTTGTCTCTAGGCTTGAACCGATTCCTCTTATCACGCTTGTGCCTTAGTGCCTCTCCTTTAGACATGTCATGAAAGGGAGTGGCTTCCCTCGCCACTATCCTCCTACCCTTCCTATACTTCTTCTCCAATATGAGCTTCCACCTTATCCAACTCCTTTACATACTTGACCTTTAAAGGTGGCAACCATCTCCTCTTGGTTACTTACTATAGTGTTGAGAGCACCTTGTAAGGACCCCTTGAGCTCCCCCATCTGGCCATCAAGCTCCTCCCCACTTTTCCACATGGCCTTTGAGCTCCTCCCCACTTTGCTCCATGACATTTAGGCACCACTTTACCTCGGCCAATACTTGCTCCCCTCGAGCTAAGAGAGGCCCCATAGCGATGCCAAAGTCGACGGACTTGCCTTCGCTCCTTCATTGCTTACTTGTGTAGGTGTTGATCTCTATTCCACAGTTTTAGCTCGCCTGTCTCCTATCCCACAAGCTTGGCTCCCTCACAATTGAAGCTCTGACCCCACAACTGTCATGGCCTTAGACCTTTCTAAGAGACCGCACCGGCTCTTAGCACTCCCACTAGCATTAAGTCAGCCTAACCACCCTCCATAAGGGACTTGGGAAGAGAAGATGTGAACACAAGAGTGAGTTTGAGAAGAATGAACTTGTATTGCACTAGAGAGCTCTTGAGTACAAGGCCTGAGAACTCACTTGCTCGGTTGAACACTCTTGGTTGGTCCTTGGTGAGTGTCTTTGCTAAATGAGGCAACACCTATTTGTAGGCACCCCAAGTTACAATGGATGGCTAAGATAGTTACAAACATCCTCCATCCAACAGTCGGGGAGGAAACTAGAAGCTTCCCACCTCCTTAGTGGAGAACTCTAGAAATCCCTCCCAAAATACCTCCTATAAATATCTTCTAGAAATATCTACAATAAAATTATCTAGAGTTGCTACACCTTTGTAGAAAACTCTAGAACTAGAACCTTACTTAGCCCAAAGGACTAAGTCCATGGGCCTTTGTTGGGCAGGTCGTGACAACGTGTACACTTAGTGGCACTCAATGTGCACACATAGGCACACTTCACTTGGGCAACACGCATAACCATACTCGGCAACCGTTAGGGCAGTTAACACTTAGGGGCATACCTGGGGCCACGCATGGACAATCCTAGCCTCAGGAGGGTATGGGGGGAAAGAAAAGGGGAAAAAGACGAGGGGACGAATCGATGCGACACGGGGCCAAATCTCAGTGGATCGTGGCAGCAAGGCCACTCTGCCACTTACAATACCCCATCGCATATTTAAGTCATCTGCAAAGGATTCTACCCTTTGCACATGGATGCCGTGTACTTGAGCCTTGAAGGTGGCAACCATCTCCTCTTGGTTACCACGGGCATTTTAGCACATGGCCCGCACAAGGTTGCACGCATTGCTGCACCTTCGTGCCCATGTCTACATTCCACCGTGCATATAGCTGCACACACATGGCTCACACATGGGTGCTGCCATGGTCCCCATGGCCCATGCAATAGAGGCTCCTTTGCGGCCTTCGGCTGCACACGAGGCACCGACTGCTGTACACGCCAAGGCCGTGCCCGCACAACATAGTTTGGGTCATTAAATCATGTTGCGCAAAACATCCCTTTGGGTTAGAAAAGCCTTGTAATTGGCTATTTGGCACCCAAAGTACAATCATTTTCACTTAAACCCCGCATTTCCATTTATTTGGGTATTTTTCATAATGTTTCAATCAAAAAATTTAAAAAAATATCAAAATACACTGGAATTGTCTAATATTTTTTCAGAACATTCTATCAACCTTTGGAAGACATCCAAAATTTAGTTTTCAGAAAAATACATTAAAATGGATTTTTCATAGTTTTTTAAATTTAATATGTTTTTTAGTATTAAAAAATTAATAAAAAAATAAATATCTATCAGAAAACTATGATTTTTATATGAAAAGAATCTTTGGATTTTTCCTTAATTTCACACCAAGTTTCATTTGATTTGGATATTTGAAGCTCAAAATATAGACCTGTATATTTGGGGGGGGGTCATGTCTCCTTCTAGAAAGGGGCAAAGAGCATAAGAGGTACCTTGAGGGAGGGGGGTGCCACTCCCCGGGTGGTTTTTGATGGGCTGCATAGAGGGTCAGCAGACAATAAGCGGGCATGGTAGGCAAACCCAAAAGACCCATGGCATGGGAAAAAAAGTGAAATGGCATGTGAGTTTCGATGAGTTGGCCCTTGGTGTGCGCCGAGGCCTGCCACTACATGCGGTTGGACGCGTATGGCTGCCTACCTTACGTGCCATGAGCCCATAGCTGCTGTAATGTGTGCCAGTCATGGAACAGCATGCCCAACGAAGGTGCACGTGCTTATGAATAGTCAGCCCTTCTATCATACAAAGCCTCCCCCTTCTGCCGCACAGAGTTGCCTGCCATCGTGGGCTGCTGGGTGCACATGGATGCCTACCATGCGCTACCACGCACCCACTTCTACTACCACATGTGCCCATCGATGCACCACATTTCCAAGGAAGGTGTGGCTTGTGAAAACATGTACATGGCGCGTCCGTCCCGATAGTCATCCCCTTTGCCGCACACAGTTGCTTGCCATTGTGTGCTACTGGGCGCACATGGCTGCCTGCCTTGCACTGCAGTGCCTCTACATCTTCCACCACATACGTCTGTCGCTATACAGCATGCCCAAGAGTGGCATCCCCTATGCAAAACACCTTCACAGTATGTCAAATTCGAAGATTTGGCCCTTAGTGTGCGTTGCGCCTGCCACGGCATGCTGCTTTGCCCTCGTGGTTGCCTAATATATACCACTATGCCTCGACAGCTATTTCCTCCTATGCTTGTAGCTACAAATAAAGCCCAACAAAGGCTTGGAATGTATGTGAAAACAAGTACATGGTTCATCTGTTTAGATGGTCAGCCCATCTGCCGCACACCACTGCCTACAACCGTGTGCTGCTGGGTGCCCATGGCTCCCTACCTACTGCTGCCATGCCCCCATAGTTGCTGACACATGTGTCCATAGCTGTACAGTAGTTTCTAGAGAGGCATGGCATTTGAAAACAAGTAAATGGCCAATGCGTCCCGATGTTCAGCCCCTCTACCGCACACCGTTGCTTGCCACCCTGGGCTGTTGGGTGTGCAAGGGTTCCTGCCTTATGCTACCAAGCCCCCACAGCTACTGCCAGATGCCCCCGTAGCTGCATGGCATGCCCAAGATAGGCTAGGCATGTGAAAATCACCATCAAGCCACGTTGGTTCTGATGATTGCCTTTGATGTGCGCTATGGCTTGCCATGGAGTGCTGCTGGGCCTACGTGGCTCCCTACATAGCTGCTACCACATACGTCGGTAGCCACATAGCATGCCCAAGAGTTGCATGGCATGTGAAGGACAGCAACATGGCATGATGGTCCGGATGATTAGCCCCTTGTTTTGCACCTTGGCCAGCCAATGCATGCTGGTGGGTTTGCATGGCTGCCTGCACACTGCACCTACACCCTCATCGCAGCTTACTGCCACTTTTTCTAGTTTTTGTACAGTATGCCCAAGGGAGTCATGGCATGTGAAAAACATGAAAATGACGTGTTGGCCCCATTGATTAATCCCATCTAGGCACCGTGGCAGTTTGACGTGCTTTGGTTCCTGCCATGTGTTGTTGTGCTAGTGCCACTTTTTGTGAGCGTGGTCATAGTCACGTATTTCCACCCCTCTTTGCTCTTTGGCATGTCATCATATGTAGGTCATGGTGCAAGGGGTGGGGTGTTGTCTACATTTGACGGAATCATTGGTCAAGTCAATATGCACAATAAATATTTGGTTGGTCCCTCCCCCCCATCCCATTGTTTTTTGTTTTTTTAAATTGCACCATCGTGGGTTTGCTGCTTGCAAGGATTTTTTCATGGTCGGTTTTGTGGCCTATGCTATTTGAAGAAGTGCGTTTCTAAGTCGTGCCTAGGTTTGGAGGTGCTTACATGCCTTTTTGCGGCAAGTGTTATAATACGACATTAACGTGGGTCTCTGGAGAACATAGGTTGCAAGCTTGCAGGTGGTGGTAGATCATGAGTCCCTCCCCCCTCCTTGCTTTTTAAAAAAATTTCCATTCTCGTGGGTATGTTGCTTGCAAGAGTTTTTTCAAGCTCGGTTTTGTGGCCTTTGGTATTTGGAGGAATGCATTTCTAAGTCGTGCCTAGGTGCGGTGGTGTTTGCATGCCTCATGCCGCAAGTGTTATAATGCAAAATTAACATGGGTCTCTGGAGAACATAGGTTTGCAAGCTTGCAGGTGGAGACAGATCACGAGTCCCTCCCCCTCCCCCTCCCCCCCCCCACTTTTGTTTTTAAAAAGAAAATTGCATTCTCATGGGTTTGTTGCTTGCAAGAGTTTTCTCATGCTCGGTTTTGTGGCATTTTTGGTATTTGGAGAAATGCGTTTATAAGTCGCGCCGAGGTGCGGAGGTGTTTGCATGCCTCCTGCCGCAAGTGTTATAATGCGACATTAATGTGGGTCTCTGGAGAACATAGGTTTGCAAGCTTATAGGTAGAGACAGATCATGAGTCCCTCCCCCTCCCCCCCCCCCACACTTTTGTTTTTAAAAGGAAAATTGCATTCTTGTGGGTTTGTTGCTTGCAAGAGTTTTCTCATGTTCGGTTTTGTGGCCTTATGGTATTTGGAGAAATGCGTTTTTAAGTCATGCCTAGGTGCAAAGGTGTTTGCATGCCACCTGCCGGAAGTGTTATAATACCGCATTAATGTGGGTCTCTGATGAACATAGGTTGCAAGCTTGCCAGTGGAGAAAAATCACATGTCCCTTCCCCCCTCCACTTGTTCATTTAAGAAATTTGCATTCTCGTGGGTTTGTTGCTTGCAAGAGCTTTCTCATACTCGGTCTTATGGCCTTTGCTATTTGGTGAATCGCGTTTCTAAGTTGTGCCTAGGTGCAGAGGTGTTTGCATGGCTCCTACCGCAAGTGTTATAATACGACATTAATACGGGTCTCTGGAGAACGTAGGTTGCAAGCTTGTAGGTGGTGATAGATCTCGAGTCCCTCGACCCCTGTAGATTGTTGAGATTTTCGTGTTTAGCAGGGCTATTGATTTTTCTTCTACCAAATCCTTATTACGTTGTAGTAGGTTTGGTGCTGGATTGTGTCGGTAGTGGACAAAATGCACGTGAGTGGCACATTCCTGTGTTGCTTACCTAGTTGGATGGAAAGATGTTGCCCCTTCACTCTCATTTCATCCCTCTTGCCTGCCCTTGTGGTTGGTGTGAGGTGGCTTGGCATACGATGCATATGTCCACTTTCTTTGTGTCAGTGGTGCACGTGCACTATTTGTGCTCTAGGATGCGGGACATTTTGTGTGGCAAGGTGGATGTGTGTGTGTGTCCTCTTGAATCCTTTGGTTGTGCCTCGTTACACAAGAACGATAAGCTGCCATAAATGTATGGAGCAACATCACCCAATGCACAATTGGGGATGTGGCTCATACAGTGCTTTGGCGTTGAGAAGGAAAGTTACCTGGTTGATCCTGCCAGTAGTCATATGCTTGTCCCAAAGATTAAGCCATGCATGTGTAAAAATGAACTAATTCAGACTGTGAAACTGCGAATGGCTCATTAAATCAGTTATAGATTGTTTGATGGTATCTGCTACTCAGATAATCGTAGTAATTCTAGAGCTAATATGTGCACCGAACCCCAAATTTTGGAAGGGATGCATTTATTAAATAAAAGGTCAACACGGGATCTGCCCGTTGCTCTGATGATTCATGATAACTCGACGGATGCATTGCCTTTGTGCCGATGACGCATTATTCAAATTTTTGCCCTATCAACTTTCGATGGTAGGATAGTGGCCTACTATGGTGGTGACGGGTGACAGATAATTAGGGTTCGATTCCAGAGAGAGAGCCTGAGAAACAGCTACCACATCCAAAGAAGGCAGCAGGCACGTAAATTACCCAATCCTGACACGGGGAGGTAGTGACAATAAATAACAATACCGGGCTCTTCGAGTCTGGTAATTGGAATGAGTACAATCTAAAACCCTTAACGAGGATCCATTGACGTGCAAGTCTAGTGCCAGCAGCCACAGTAATTCCAGCTCCAATAGCGTATATTTAAGTTGTTGCAGTTAAAAAGCTCATAGTTGGACTTTGGGATGGGTCGATTGGTCCACCTCACAGTGTGTATCAGTCGTCTCGTCCCTTTTGTCGGTGATGCGCTCCTGGCCTTAATTGGCCAGATCGTGCCTCCGACGCCATTACTTTGAAGAAATTAGAGTGCTCAAAGCAAGCCTACTGCCACAGACAGCCCACTGAAGGCCCACAGGCCAAGCCCATTAAGCCCATGGACTTAGGCCATTGGGATTAGTAAGGCCCAGTTTCTAGAGATTTCTACCAAAGTGTGGAACTTTAGATATTTTATAAGGAAATATTATGTAGGGAGGTTTCTAGAGTTCTCCACTAAAGAGGTGGGAAGCTTCTAGTTTCCACCCCAATCGTTGGATGTAAGATACATGTACATATCTTAGCCATTCATTGTAACTAAGAGTGACTGTAAATAGAGGTGCCCTCATTTAGCCAAGGCACCAAGTAAATGAGTTCTCAAGCCTTGTACTTAAGAGTTCTTTAGTGCAATACAAGTTCATTCTTCCCAAACTCACTCTTGTGTTCACTTCTTCTCTTCCCAAGTCCCTTAAGGAGTGTGGTTAGGCTGACTTAGTGATAGTGGGAGTACTAAGTGCAGGTGCGGTTGCTTAGAAAGGTCTAAGGCCGTGACAGTTGTGGTATCAGAGCTTCGGTTGCAAGGAAACCAAACTTATGGGATATGCATTACGTCTAACCTTTCATGTGATACCCTACTTTTTAAACCCGGTCTAATTACACGGTTGACCTGATTTAACCATGCAGGACCCGAACCAAAGAGGGTTAAGGCAGGTTCCTTATGAACCATGATGGCAAAGGTGACTTTGAACATCTATTGGCCAGACAAGTCCGAGTCAAGGCCAGAGGAGACGGTTGTACCCAAGCCATGTACATGCACATATCATAAGGCCATGTATGGATAAAGCTGGTATGTAGCCGTATCCTAAAGCGCATATGTATAATATACCTTATGCCATGAGTGAGACTCATGCCGAGAGTCAAATTCCATCAAAATCCCACTTGTTGGCCAATTTTTTACCCTCAGGTGGGCGGTCACAGGTGGGCGCATCCGCCCACCTGAGTGACCCACCCATGTGCTACTAATGATTTTAAGAATGTATAAATAGCATTATTTGTGTTTTTCAATATCTCATTTATTACACGGAAGGTTGGTGAGAAGATTTAAGAGGAGAGAGAAGAGAAGGGAGAAAAGAGAACAAAGAAGAAGAAAGGGGAAGGAAGAGGAAGAATAAATGGATTTAAGCGGCGCCAAGGTTTGATCTTCCCATTCCGACGTCGGAAGAGTGATCTCCAACACGAGATCTACATTTAGAGGTGAGCGAATGCTATATTCCTTAAACTTTCACCATACCCAAGTAAAACCCTTGATTTAGGTAGAGTTTCTTGAGGTCTTGTAAATCCCCCTTGAGATGATGAATCTAAGGTTTAATAGATGGTCTATGAGTTGATTTTGAAGGATTTGAAGAAGTGTTTACAAGGTTGGAGAAGCATTGGTGATTCGAAGTGATTTTGGGGTTTTTGAAAGAGTTATTGAGCAAATAAGGTAAGATGACTTCCATTCCTTAAATCTAACCTAGATCTAGGTTAGAATCATCTTATGAGACCTTGAATGTGTGGAAAATAGGATTGGAAAAGCCCCATTTGATTCCCCAAAGGTTGGGAAAAATTTTGGGGAAAAAGGCAGTTTTTCGCTCGCTCAGGTGGGCTGAGACAGGTGGGCCAAACGGCTTGCCTGAGGGCACCGCCTAAGAGGGCAGGCCCTCGGGGCCAACCGGCGGGCCCCTACCGATGGGCCGATCGGTGGGCCGATCGACGGGCTGACCTGGCCACCGGTCCTAGTCGACCCTCGGCCTCCATCGGTCATGACCAGTGGGTCAGGACCGGTGGGCCAACCCACCCACCTGTGAAGACTGGTGGGTTGTGACAGGTGGGCTGTCCGACCCACCCAAGAGGCTCCCAACGTGATTTTTTCGTTCGAATGCCAAAATGGACGTGCGACCTTCTTTTAGGATTCTAAACATGATTTTGTGTATCAAATCTTGTTATTTTTTACCCCAAAGTGGTAAAATGCTAACCCCATTCACTTGTGATAGGTTCACTAAAATTTACCTTTCTCGTGCCGGATCTCATCCGTACCGGGCGTGAGTCTTTGTACACTACAAGTAAGTGGGGAGAGGATGTTTGGCCTTATTTTAAGGCTTGTTGATATTCATTCAAATGTATCTATACTAGCCATGTCATCATGCAAATTATATGTAGTTTAACCATCCTCATATTATTATGACATGTGTGTTGTGTTTACTTTCTCAATATCAAATGATGATGTGCTTATGTGATGAATGATGGGATCATTGTGCATGATGCATTATTAGACTAGATGTCGTAGTCGGCTTGGAAATGAGTTCATTGGTGGCCTGTGGAATGGGACGCGGTGGCACTATGTAATCGTACTATGTCATATAGGAGCATGCGGTTTAAGATTGTCATCTTCCAATGCTACGACCCTTCCCAACAGGGGTTGAGGTGTTGGGTTACCATTTGGGGGGAAGCAGTGGTCACGGTTGTCGGGTCACTGTGGCAGTTAGACATATGCCCGGTGGGTCATTAGGACAGTCGGCAACCTCGGTGGTATATTCAAGAGGGCCAATCATACTGCTTTTAAATTGCTGGAGTCAGCACCTTTATTTTATGTCATTTACTTTTATATTGAGAGCCGGTAGTCGGCATGCCTTAATTTTCCTAGTACCCACGGTGAGCCTTCTCCGACAGCCCTATGGGCGTATCGCGGGATGGAGTTTGTTACTCGTACCTGGAGTATACGCACAGTGTGGTTGTAGTAGCACTAAACCAAAGACTTAGTAATGTTGTTTAGGTGGATGTGATTTAAAATAAATTGCATAGCATATAGTGCATATGGTTGTGATTGTTGTGTGGACTATTGTGTGGTCCTTCTTTTCACTTACTGAGCTAGTGAGCTCATCCCACGTGTACACCTCTTTTAGATGATTTTGCAGGTCACCAGCCTGAAGATCAAGGGTTTGGCCCCACAGTTGAATTCCCTGAAGAGGATTGGTGGGTCCCCGAGGACTATGAGCACGGCACGGATTACACGTGCGAGGGCTGTGCTGTGGGACCACAACAGTGACTCCATACAGGGTTACTGCTTTATTCTTTTGATGATCCCTTTTGTGTACTTGATACGTGAATTGTTATTCTTTTTGTGTAACTATCATGCCTGTGGGCCCACATGTATTTATCTATGTACTATAATTTGGGTATCAAGTATATTGGGGATATTTACAGGTAAATTAAGTCTTCCGCTGAACTGGTGAACATTATATTAGTTGTGTGTATGTTGTGGTTGGGTACTGTATCAGATGATCCTGGCAGGTTTGGGTTTACCGGAGTTAACCCTGTCACCTGTCCGGTTCTGTGTGAACGGGGTGTGACAACGGTGGTATCAGAGCGTGATGCTCTATTCACTCACAGCATACCATATAGACCCCACAAAATTTATAATAGGAAATGGGATTGGGCAAATGAAAAAACTTTAAAGAGTTAAAAAAAAAAATGGTTGCATTTAGTTATTGTATTCATGGCGTGCATGAGATAAATACATGTGATAGACAACATATACAAATAAATACAAGATTTTCAAAAATTTTCACACACAGACACCTGATAGACAACATATACATATATCACTGAGCATAAATAACCAATGACACCACAACTAAACTACGATAAGTTATCAAACACACAAAACTAGCACAGGCCACCAACAAAATATACCACCCCACAAGTAAGTCCAATTACAGAGAAAGTACAAAGAATGAGAAAAGAAAGAAATGTATAATAAGATTAACAACATGGAAATAAGTGAGAAGCTGGTGTAGACAGGCGAGCTAAGTCCTCAGAGATCCTCGTCATCGTCCAATACTATTACTCCATCCCTCCGAGGTCTCGAGCTAACATTGAGTCAACGGTCGTTGTAGTCAAATCTTGAGTTCACCAGCTGTACATCCCTCTGAAGTCGGGAAAAATCTGCTGAAATGGCATTGGCCGTTGTATCCAAGTCCTCGACCAATCTGAGGAAGGAACTCTCTAAGGTAGCCTACCTCTCTAGGATGTTTTTCTCTCTAGAAGCACTCTCATCCAGTCTTCTTAGCAGCTGATCTTGCCCGTCTTTCAAGTCCCTCATAGCAGACATCATGCCCTCAAAATCATATGCGCCACTCTCAGGTGGTGGGGCTCTATGCTGTGGGCCTGCAGCCCTCGTGAAGCCAGGATTAGCAACTCTCGAGTCAAGAGGCTCCTCCTCGCACTAAGGAATATAATCCTCATCCTCCTCACTGGCCTCCTCCTCCATGGGAACATCCTCCCTATGGGCATTCCTCCTATCCCTGCCTCTTTGAGCTCCTACTCTCTGAGGTACATCCATGAGAGTGTGGAGACCCATCCTCAATAGATTTCCCCTATCAAAGTTATTTGCTGGAGTCTTCCCCTCCTCACTACTCAGGTCCACCCTAAAGAACTCAAAGATCCTAGTGAGGATCCTACCATATGGAAACCCTCCGTTCTCGGGGTGTGAGGTATGGTGCTCCATAGTCTTGAGGATGACGTAAGGCAAGCATAAGTGCTCGGCACCTCCCTCTAAGGCCTTATAAATGCAGAAGGCTAAGTAGGCTGCCATGAAGCCTACCTAGTTCTGGTGACCCCCTCTGGGGAGCAAATTGAACTGGACCAAATGGGCAAACACATGAACCTCTGGGTAAAATGACATCTCGGAATCCAGACGCTCCCTACTGCCACAGATGGTCTCGTAGATATGGTCCTGCATCTCCAAACTCAAGGATGGGCCCACGGACTTACTCCTTGGAGGACTGTAGAAATGCTGCCCAACCGAAGAGATACCCAAAATGCTAGCCAGGGTGTCCACAATCAGGTGAATGTCCACCCCCTTCACCATGCTAGTTATCGCATACTCTCCATACTGGTAAGAGACCTCCAAGTTGCAGTAGAATCTATGAACTAGTTGCTCATAGCACGAACGGTCTATGTTGAGGATAGACTGCCAACCCAGTGTGGTGAACCTCTCATAAAGCTCAACCTTGTGGAATTCGCTGACTACCACAGTCTTCTCCATCATCACAGACCTCTTTAGGAAGGTCTGCCAGTTGGTTGCTACCTCTGAACTTCGGAAGAGTCCCTCATCATAATCTGAAGGATCGATAGGGGCCTGTTCGGGTCACCTTGGGTGAGGGGCTGGGGAACTAGTCCCTGCACTCTTCCATTTGGAAGTGGTGGTCTTATGCCGAGTGGAAGAGGATGCGGGTTCTTTGCCCTTGTGAGAAGACATCCTGGCAAGAAAAGAGGAGAAAGAATGATAAGTAAGGATGAGGAATAACAAAGGAAACAAATAGATGGGTGAGCAAGTACAATACATAATGTGGATTATGATAGAAAGAGAAGTGGATAAATCATGGAGAAATGAATAGGAGGAAGCCCCAAAACATGATATCCACTAGCACATTACAAAATAGAAATGTAACAAAAGGCATATAAAGCATGGCAAGTGAGGAATGATAGAAAAACCCCAATTCTCAATGTGCAAGTTCAATCTAAGAAACATGAAAAGTCTCACAATAGAGTAAAGCTTGAAGCTTACATGTCTATGAATAAAATGCCATCGTTATACAATCTAGAATATGCCAAGACATCTTCTATAATGACATTGAGGTGCAAGGAATCCACAAGTATGAAGTGGTGGAAAGAGAATCAAAGAAACCCAACACAAAAGAGATGGATTTTCATGGAGAGAGATGGGATTTCAAGCATACATGACTTTCCATGATCTCTCCAACATTTTAAGTGCAAACCAAGCATAAGGAAACTCATTTGAGTCGTTAGTTGGGGAGAAAAGGGTAGAGATAGAAGAAAGCCCCAAATTAGAGAAGGTTAGGGCACGGTTGGGTTTTCTCTCATAAATTGAGAAGTACAGCCTAAAACTAGAAATAAATCACAAAGAAAACATCACATTCTCATGGAATCATTGTTCTATGGAAAGAAACACGGAAAAAAAATCAAGATTGAGGACTACACATGGATTCTACCCCCAAAGTACACGTTCTAAGAAGAAAAAGGGGAAAGAGACTTACTTGAGAGTAGAGGAGTTGAATCTTCCCAAAATCAGCAGGATCATTGAGTGAGATCGCGAGTGGAAGCATCAAGGAACTCTCAAAAATCACCTAAGAGAGAGAGGGGGGAAGAAATGGGAGAAAAACATATGAAACAGGGCTTAAAAGCCCTGTTCATGTTCCGCCTCGGGTCAGACCAGCGGGCCGACCCGAGTTGCCCGCCGGTGGCAGCCCGCCAGTTGGGAGAAAACTTGAAAAAAAAAGGGGTGGGGGTACTATTATTATTATTATTATAATAATAATATACCTATGAAAAAAAAAAAAGGGGAGGGTGTGTGGCTAGCACCATATTGTCGAGTGGGACCACCGTACTACTTGTTGAAGCACTAGCACTGTATTTTCGGGATTAAGCTATGGCTAGTTGCACATACACTATAATACCCTATGTGTTGGCATATGATTATGTGCCGATATATATTCTAGGGTGCTTAACCAATGTTGTGTATGGTATGTTCCAGGTGCAAGGATACGATGGTACGTACTAGATCCGGTAGCAATGCACGAGGTACCTTCCGTGGTCCTCATTCGGTCGGTCGACCACCGAATCCTAGAAGGTCCCGCTCTGTGGGGCAAACCCCACTCCCACAACCTCCAAAAACCTTTGGTCAGGGTCTGGCACAAGGGGACCCACCTGTGACTACATTTTTGGACCCCCCACTGGTCATCACTCCGGGTGATGTTGCTACCATAATTCAGCAGTCACAACAGGCTTTCCGGCAACAAATGCTTCAGCAGCAGCAAGCATTTATGGCTGTTATACAGCAACAGTTAGACCTTTCTCAAATAGGTCAACCTCCCTGGATACTTATTCCATAGGACCCACCTGTAGGGTCTGATACGGGGCCACAAGTGGGAGGTACACCTCCAATTCCGCCTTTTAGCGTTCCTCCGTATGTGGTGCCCCCTCCATACCCTTACTATCCGGCGTATGCACCCAATTACCCGACGATGAATAATACGTCAAGGGTAGTGGAGTCATTCAAGAGGAACTTGCCACCTGTATTCTCT
The DNA here is from genome assembly GCF_013358625.1 of Macadamia integrifolia. NCBI lineage: Eukaryota > Viridiplantae > Streptophyta > Magnoliopsida > Proteales > Proteaceae > Macadamia > Macadamia integrifolia. The sequence continues at coordinate 16,214,304 of NC_056557.1, forward strand.
AAGGTGGGAAGTGATCATCTAGAGCTGGACCAGTGAATCCAAGAGCTGGAGAAGATATTTGAGGTGATTGAGTGCACTGAGGCACAGAAACTTATATGTGCAGGGATGTAACTCAAGAAGGAGGCCAACTCTTGGTGGCAAGCCTCTAAGCCCATATTGTTGGCCGCACATCTGGAACCCACCTGGGAACAGTTCAAGGAGTTGTTCTTAGCCAATCATTACCCACGTAGCTTCAGAGACCGTAAAGAGACATAATTTATGGCCTTAACTCAAGGGAGTAAGACTATCCTTGAGTATCAGCAGCAGTTTGAAAGCTTGTTCCATTTTCCCCTAGGCATATGAGGACAGCTGAAGAAAAGGCTGCAAGATTTCTGAAGGGCTTAAAGGCATCCATTGGGTCAGTACTTGAGGTCTTAGATTTGACAAACTATGGCCAGATTATGCAGAAAGCTAAGACCATAGAAGATAAGCAGAAGGGAGAACAATCCCTCACACCTGGTTTGTGGAAGAGAACAAACCCATTTTCGGACATGGGCAACTCCTCCAAGGTATATCATGGGTCGTATAGTTCTGGGCCTACATATAGACAGCCCTATAGGCCATCTGGCTACCCTCCTCGACCAGCTGGTGGTTCAGGCTCCACATCTTTCCACCCAAACACTAGTATGGCGCCTACAGTCCCAAGGCCGCCCCTACCTCCACCTACAGTGGTTCAAGTGCAGAGGGGCCCCGCCCCAGTTTCAGCATCATAGATCCGTTGCTTTAATTGCCATTCCTATGGGCACTATGCTAAAGACTGTCGGGTCAGACCAGCCTTACCCTCCAGTCAGCCCTTTGCATACCGACCTCCCTTAACTCGGGGAAATCAACCGCAGGGAAGGATGTATGCCCTATCAGCTGAGGAAGCTGAGGCCAGCACGGAAGTGGTAGCAGGTACATTTTAAATTTAATAATTTCCTTATGTTAAATATTGATGACTTGCTGTACTTATATGTGTTGTTACACTAGGTGTCCTACCTATATCGGGGATACCAGCCTATGTCTTATTTGATTCAGGAGCTACACATTCATTCATATCTAAGAGATTTGCTGAGAAACTGGGTATGTCACCCAGGACACTAGATCATGGGATGGTTGTTAGTATGCCTACTGGTAAAGTTACACAGTTGAAGGAGGTGTATGGGCCGTGCCCAGTGGAAATCAATGGGAAGAAATTGGATGCACAACTCATTAAATTCAATATGCAGAATTTTGATGTTATACTGGGCATGGATTGGTTATCGGCGCATCGAGCTAATGTGATGTGTGCTGAAAAATTAATTAGGGTGACAGATGATGAAGGAAAAGAATTGGTATACTGAGCAGATAAAATGAAACGGGCAAGAAAGGTCCTCGTCTCTGCCCTTCAAGCGGTAAAATTGTTGGAAAGTGGATGTCAGGGTTACTTAGCATCGGTACTTGATGTTGATGCAAGGGTTACACCTCTAGAAGAGGTAAAGGTGGTTAAAGAATTTCTCGACGTCTTTTCAGATGATCTGATGCATTTACCGCCTAATAGAGAGTTGGAGTTTGCCATAGACTTGTTTCCTGGAGCAGCTCCATTGTCTAAAGCTCCATACAGGATGGCACCAGCCGAATTGAAGGAGTTGCAGATGCAGTTGCAAGAACTGTTGGAGAAGGGGTTTATTCGCCCAAGTGTTTCACCTTGAGGTGCCCCAGTATTGTTTGTCAAGAAGAAGGATGGCAGCCTGCGTATGTGCATTGATTATCGGGAATTGAATAAGCTAACCATTAAGAACTGGTATCCATTGCCACGCATTGATGATTTGTTTGACCAACTGCAGGGTGCAAGGGTATTTTCAAAGATAGACCTTAGATCAGGCTATTATCAGCTCAAGATAAAGAGCGGCGACATACCCAAGACAGCATTCAGGACTCGGTATGGTCACTATGAGTTCCTAGTGTTATCTTTTGGGTTAACCAATGCACCGGCAGCATTCATGGATTTAATGAATCGAGTATTTCACGATGTCCTCGACAAATAGGTAATTATTTTTATTGATGAAATCTTGATCTACTCTAAGACAGAAGAGGAGCACACTCAATGTTTAAGAATGGTGTTACAGAGGTTGAGAGAACAACAATTGTTTGCCAAATACAGCAAATGTGAATTTTGGCTTGAGCAAGTTGGATTCCTGGGATACGTAGTGTCTGAGGCCGGAATCGAGGTGGATCCTGATAAGGTGAAAGCAGTAGTAGAATGGGAAAGCCCTAAGAATGTCACTGAAATTAGAAGTTTCTTAGGTTTGGTGGGGTACTACTGGCGCTTCATTGAGAATTTTGCTCGGATCTCAGCACCAATGACTAAGTTAACAAAAAAGGATGTGAAATTTGAATGGGTAGAGGAATGTGAGAAGAGTTTTCAGGAATTGAAGAAAAGATTGGTGTCGGCCCCTATGTTGACCATCCCCGAAGGCACAAGTGGAATGACAGTCTATACTGACACTTCTAAGGTGGGGTTGTTTCTCATGCAACACGGTAAGGTGATAGCCAACAACTAAAGGAATATGAGAAGAACTACCCCACTCATGACTTGGAAATAGCCACAGTCATTTTTTCCCTAAAGATTTGGCGACATTATTTGTATGGGGAGAAGTGCGAGATATACAGTGATCACAAAAGCCTTAAGTACTTTTTCACCCAGAAAGATTGGAACATGAGGCAGAGGAGATGGCTTGAGCTAATGAAGGATTATGACTGCGACATCCAGTATCATCCCGGTAAGGCTAATGTAGTGGCAGATGTGTTGAGTTGGAAGGCACAGACTGTGTCACTCTTATACTTAGCAGTCAGCCCACCACTCGTATAAGAAGCGATGCTAATGGATGAAACCCTTTTATATGAAGGAGCAACCTTAGAGCTTGAACATCAACTAGAAAACCTTAAATGGTTGACTGTATCACTGGCGGATCTATAGGTGCATCCGTCTATTAGGCAAGAGGTGATAATGAAACAACCTTTGGATCCTGAATTGCAGCGGATCAGAGTTAAGATTCAAGATCAGGCAATGAATGACCCTGATTTTGTTTTAGCCAGCGATGGGGCATTATTGTTTTGAGGAAGATTGTGTGTGCCCGATGATTTGGATATGCAAGACAAGATAGTGCAGGAAGCACACAGCTCCGAGTACTCACTCCACCCAGGAAGTACAAAGATGCATAAAGACCTTAAACAAAATTACTGGTGGCCTAGCATGAGAATCACAATAGCCCTGTATATGGCGACTTATCTTACATGTCAAAAGGTAAAAGCTGAGAGGCATCGACCTTATGGTACTCTTCAACCACTCCTAGTACCAGACTGGAAGTGGGATAGGATTACAATGGATTTCGTCACCAGACTACCATGCACACCTAAGGGGATGGATGCGATATGGGTGATAGTTGATCGGCTTACTAAGACTGCTCCTTTCATTCCCATCATGACCAAGTTCTCTATGGTCAAGTTAGCACAACTTTATATGGATAACATAGTGCGCTTGCATGGAGTGCCAGTGAGCATTGTGTCAGATAGGGACCCAAGGTTCACTTCCAGATTTTAGAAAAGCTTCCAACATACCTTGGGATCACAATTGAATTTGAGTACTGCTTTCCACCCACAGACTGATGGTCAGTCAGAGTGAACCATACAGATATTAGAAGACATGCTCAGGGCGTGTGTAATGGAAATGTATGGTAGTTGGAAAGAATATATACCCCTTATGGAGTTTGCCTATAACAACAATTACCAAGCTACAATTGGTATGGCTCTGTATGAGGCATTATATGGTAGGAAGTGCAGAACTCCTCTGTATTGGAATGAGGTAGGCGAACGCCGAATGTTAGGACCTGAAATGATACAGATGACTTGTGACAAGGTCGATGTTATTCGGGAACAGATTAAAGCAGCTCAGTCTCGTCAAAAGAGCTATGTAGACAACCACAAGAAAGACATTGAATTTCAGCCAGGAGAAAAGGTGTTTCTCAAGATCTCCCCTACTAAAGGGTTGCAAAGATTTCATAAAAGGGGGAAGTTGAGCCCGAGATACATTGGCCCATTTGAGATCTTAGCTCGGGTTGGCTCAGTAGCCTACATGCTTGCTCTACCACCTTCACCCGGGAATGTCCAAAACATATTTCATGTATCCATGCTGAAGCGATACGTTCATGATCCATCTCATGTATTACCCGTGGAACCAGAATATCTAGAAGCGGATATGACCTATACAAAGTAGCCAGCTGAAATCTTGGACCGAAAGGTGAAAACCCTTCGCAACCGCTCCATTTCCTTCGTAAAGGTGTGATGGGCTAATCATTCACTTGAAGAAGCATATTGGGAGAAATAGGATGAAAACCAAACCAAGTACCCTCATCTTTTTGAACAACCAGGTACGCCAATTTCGAGGACGAAATTTTTGAAAAGGGGGGGTAAATGTGATACCCTACTTTTTAAACCCGGTCTAATTACACGGTTGACCCGGTTTAACCATGCAGGACCCGAACCGGAGAGGGTTAAGGCGGGTTCCTTATGGACCATGATGGCAAGGGTGACTTTGAACACCGGTTGGCCAGACAAGTCTGAGTCAGTGCCAGAGGAGACAGGTGTACCCAAGCCGTGTACATGCACATATCATAAGGCCATGTATGGATAAAGCTGGTATGTAGCCATATCCTAAAGCGCATACGTATAATATACCTTGTGCTGAGAGTCGAATTCCACCAAAATCCCACTTGTTGGCCAATTTTCGGCCCTCAGGTGGGCAGTCACAGGTGGGCGCATCCGCCCACCTGAGTGACCCACCCATGTGCTACTAATGATTTTAAGAATGTATAAATAGCATTATTTGTGTTTTTCAATATCTCATTTATTACACAGAAGGTTGGTGAGAAGATTTAAGAGGAGAGAGAAGAGAAGGGAGAAAAGAGAACAAAGAAGAAGAAAGGGGAAGGAAGAGGAAGAAGAAATGGATTTAAGCAGCGCCAAGGTTTGATCTTCCCATTCCGATGCCGGAAGAGTGATTTCCAACACGAGATCTATGTTTAGAGGTGAGCGAAGGCTATATTCCTTAAACTTTCACCATACCCAAGTAAACCCCTTGATTTGGGTAGAGTTTCTTGAGGTCTTGTAAATCCACCTTGAGATGATGAATCTAAGGTTTAATAGATGGTTTATGTGTTGATTTTGAAGGATTTGAAGAAGTGTTTACAAGGTTGGAGAAGCATTGGTGATTTGAAGTGATTTTGGGGTTTTTGAAAGAGTTCTTGAGCAAAGAAAGTAAGATGACTTCCATTCCTTAAATCTAACCTAGATCTAGGTTAGAATCATCTTATGAGACATTGAATGTGTGGAAAATGAGATTGGAAAAGCCCCATTTAATTCCCCAATGGTTGGGAAAAATTTCGGGGAAAATGGCAGTTTTTCACCTGCTCAAGTGGGTTGAGACCGGTGGGCCAAACAGCCCGCCTGAGGGCACCTGCCTGAGAGGGCAGGCCCTCGGGACCAACCAGCGGGCCCCTACTGGTGGGCTGATCGGTGGGCCGATCGATGGGCCGACCTACCCGTCGGTCAAGACCGATGGGCCCAGATTGGTGGGCTGACCTGCCCGTCGGTCCTAGTCGACCCTTGGCCTCCACCGGTTGGCCCCTACCGGTGGGCCGACCTGCCCACTGGTCATGACCGATGGGTCAGGACCGATGGGCCGACCCACCCACCTGTGAAGACCGATGGGCTGTGACAGGTGGGCTGTCCGACCCACCCGTGAGGCTCCTAATGTGATTTTTTCGTCCGAATGGACCCAAAACGGACGTGCGACTTTCTTTTAGGATTCTAAACATGATTTTTTCATCAAATCTTGTTAGTTTTGACCCCAAAGTGGTAAAATACTAACCTCATTCACTTGTGATAGGTTCACCAAAATTTATGTTTCTCACGCCGGATCTCATCCGTACTGGGCGTGAGTCTTTGTACACTACAAGTAAGTGGGGAGAGGACATTTGGCCTTATTTTAAGGCTTGTTTGGTATTCATTCAAATGTATCTAGACTAGCCATGTCATCATGCAAATTATATGTAGTTTAGCCATCCTCATATTATTATCACATGTGTGTTGTGTTTACTTTCTCAATGTCAAATGATGATGTGCTTATGTGATGAATGATGGGATCATTGTGCATGATGCATTATTAGACTAGATTCCGTGGTCGGCTTAGAAACGAGTGCATTGGTGGCCCGTGGAATGGGACGTGGTGACACTATGTAATCGTACTATGTCATATAGGAGCATGCGGTTTAGGATTATCATCTTCCCGTGCTACGACCCTTCCTAATAGGGGTTGAGGTGTTGGGTTACCATTTGGGGAGAAGCAGTGGTTGCGGTTGTCGGGTCACTATGGTGGTTAGACATACGCCCGGTGGGTCATTAGGACAGTCGGCAACCTCAGTGGTATATTCAAGAGGGCCAATTGTACTGCTTTTAAATTATTGGAGTCAGCACCTTTATTTTCTATCATTTACTTTTATGTTGAGAGCCGGTAGTCAGCATGCCTTACTTTTCCGAGTACTCACAGTGGGCCTTCTCCGATAGTCCTATGGGCGTATCACGTGATGGAGTTCGTGGCTCGTACCCGGAGTATACGCGCACTGTGGTTGTAGTAGCACTAAACAAAAGACTTAGTAATGTTGTTTAGGTGGATGTGATTTAAAATGAATTGCATAGCATATAGTGCATATGGTTGTGATTGTTGTGTGGACTGTTGTGTGGTCCTTCTTTTCACTTACTGAGCTAGTGAGCTCATCCCACGTGTACACCTCTTTTAGATGATTTTGTAGGTCACCAGCCTGAAGATTAAGAGTCGGGCCCCACAGTTGAATTCCCTGAAGAGGATTAGTGGGTCCCCGAGGACTATGAGCACGACACGGATTGCACGTGCGAGGGTTGTGCTGTGGGACCATAGCAGTGACTCCATACAGGGTTACTGTTTTATTCTTTTGATGATCCCTTTTGTGTACTTGATACGTGAAATGTTATTCTTTTTGTATAAATATCATGTCTGCGGGCCCAAATGTATTTATCTTTGTACTATAATTTGGGTATCAAGTATATTGGGGATATTTACAGGTAAATTAAGTCTTCCGCTGAACTGTTGAACATTATCTTAGTTGTGTGTATGCTGTGGTTGGGTACTGTATCAGATGATCCTGGCAGGTTTGGGTTAACCGGAGTTAACCCTGTCACCGGTCCAGTTCTATGTGAATGGGGTGTGATATTTCAGAGGTACACGACATTGCAACATGTGAGCAGAACTATGGAAGGGCGGGAAACCCCAACACTGGGAAGGAAAAGTGGAGCAAAGACAAGTCCGTAGATGTTGGTTGTGCTATGGAGTCTCACTTAGCTCGGGTGGAGCTAGCAATAGCCGAGGTGAAGGGACACCTTAATGTTGTAGAGCAAAGTGGGGAGGAGCTCGAAGGAGAGCTCAAGGAGTCCCTATTGAGTACTCTCAACACCATAGCATATGACCAATAGGAGGAGTTTGCATCCTTTAAGGCTCATGTGTGGAAGGACATTTCCACCTTCAAGGATCAAATGCGGGAGGCGTTGGCCAAGATAAAAGCTTGTGTTGCTGAGGTACATGAGGATTGGGCTTTATGTAAGAGGGCGGTGGCCGGGGGAGCTACTACCTCACGAGAAGTGCCTAGGATGGAGGTGCCAAATCCCCAGCCATTCCCTGGGAAGAGAGATGCACGGGAAATCGACAACTTTTTATGGCATATGGAGAGGTATTTCGAGGCAATGGCCCTAAATGATGAGGCGTCAAAGGTACGGACCGCTTCTCTCTACCTCACCGATGATGCAACTCTATGGTGGTGTAGAAAGCATGCCGATATAGAGAGAAGTATGTGCACGATAGACACTTGGGATAATTTTAAAATTGAGTTAAAGAAAGACTTCTATCCCAAGAATGCCACCTTCTTGGCTAGAAGGAGCCTAAAAAGGCTTAAACACATAGGTTCTATTCTGGACTATGTGAAGGAATTCTCTACCCTAATGCTCGAAGTCCTGAGTATGACTGAGGAGGAGCTCCTATTCAACTTCATGGATGGCCTCCAAGGCTGGGCTGCGCAAGAACTATAATGTTGAGCCGTGCAGGACCTTGCCTTAGCCATCACAGCAGTAGAGTCATTAGTGGAGTTTAGGAGAGACGATAGTTCTAAGCCCAAGAAGGGCACTAATGGGAAAGGTGGGGGAGGGAAGGGGCCTACGACATACCCTCCCAAGGAAGGTACTAGTAAACCATCTTCAAACAAGGAGGGTAGGCCCAAGCAAGACAAAAGGGACAAGTTCACGCCCAAGGATAAGTGTTTCTTGTGTGATGGTCCCCATTGGGCTAGGGATTGCCCCAAGAGAAAGGCTCTCAATGCCCTACTCGAGGAGAAAGAAGATAATGAGGCACATATGGGGTCCCTACAACGACTAAGTGCGATCAAGGCTAAGACAGAGATCAAGGCCACAAGCTCACAAAAAGGGCTAATGTACATGGAGGTGCATGTCAAAGGTAAGCCCACTCGTGCCATGATAGACATAGGTTCTACACGCAACTTCGTCTCAACAGAAGAGCCGAAGAGACTTGGACTTAAAGGGATCAAGGAGGGAGGATGGCTTAAGGCCGTCAACTCCCAAGCCCATCCCATACATGGTGTTGCTCAAGGGGTCGAGTTAAACATTGGGACATGGAAGGGAACGGTTGACTTGTCGATAGTTCCCATGGATGATTTTCAAGTGGTGCTTGGCATGGATTTCTTACATAGGGCTAAGGCCATACCCATGCCATTTATCAGCACAGTTTGCATTATGGAGGAAGGAGCTCCATATATGGTCCCAACTATACAAGGGACCCAGGACGGCCCAAAACTTCTTTCGGCTATACAGCTCGAGAAAGGAGTTAAGAAGGGGGAGACAACATACTTGGCAGCACTCTTAGAGCCTAAGGAAGATGGTCCAACTAAGGTGCTACCCAAGCCAATCGAGAAGATCCTTGAAGAGTTCAAGGATGTGATGCCAAACGAGTTGCCCAAGAGGCTCCCACCTAGGAGGGAGGTCGATCATGCCATTGAGTTGGAGCCAGGCACCAAGCCACTAGCAATGGCACCATATAGAATGTCACCGCTAGAGTTGGAGGAGCTAAGGAAGCAACTCAAGGAATTATTGGATGTGGGATTCATTCGCCCTTCTAAAGCTCCCTACGGTGCCCCAGTTCTTTTTCAATAGAAGCATGATGGATCGCTTCGATTATGCATCGACTACAGGGCATTGAACAAGGTAACAATCAAGAATAAGTATCCCATTCCTTTGATAGTAGATCTATTTGATAGACTTGGTGGGGTAAGGTACTTCACTAAGTTAGACTTATGATTGGGGTACTACCAAGTCCGCATCGCAGAAGGTGATGAGCCCAAGACAACGTGCATGACTCGATATGGCTCATATGAGTTCTTGGTGATGCCCTTCGGACTCATGAATGCCCTGGCTACATTTTGCACCCTTATGAACAAAATCTTCCATCCCTACCTTGACAAGTTTGTGGTGGTGTACTTGGACGAAATCGTTGTCTATAGCAACATGTTGGAGGAGCACATGCAGCACTTGAAGATCATCTTCAAGGAACTAAGGGACAATCAGCTCTATATCAAGAAGGAGAAATGTGCATTTGCACAAGAGGAGGTGATGTTCCTTGGTCACAAGATTAGAGGTGGAACCTTACAAATGGATGAGAGCAAGGTGCGGGCTATCCAAGAATGGGAGGCACCAGCTAAAGTGACTGGGCTAAGGTCTTTCCTTGGCTCAGTTAACTATTATCGGTGCTTCATTCAAGGTTACTCAAGAAGGGCAACTCCACTTATAGACTTACTAAAGAAGAACCGACCATGGTTATGGTCGGATGCATGCAAAGAGGCCTTTGAGGACTTAAAGAAGGCTGTCATGGGGGAACCAGTGCTTACCCTACCCGACTATGGCAAGACATTTGAGGTACACACAGATGCATCTGACTTTGCTATCGGTGGGGTGCTAATGCAAGAAAGGCACCCCATTGCCTATGAGAGTCGTAAGTTGAATGAGACAGAGCGACGCTACACAGTCCATGAGAAGGAGATGACCGCGGTGGTGCATTGCCTAAGGACATGGTGACACTACCTACTTGGGTCACAGTTTGTGGTGAAGACGGATAACATTACCACTAGCTACTTTCAAACCCAAAAGAAGTTGAGTCCTAAGCAAGTTAGATGGCAAGACTTCTTCGTAGAGTTTGACTTCGTCTTTGAATACAAGCCGGGTAAGGCCAATGAGGTGGCTGATGCGCTTTGTAGAAAGGCGGAGTTATCTTCTCTTAGCCAACCGGAGGGGGAACTTCTAGAGTTGATCAAAGTGGGCCTCCAAAATGATCCTGTGGCTAAGAACATACTTACCCTTACACGGGAAGGCAAGACATGAAGATTTTGGGAGCAAAATGGCTTGCTCTATGCTAATAAGAGGAGACTCTATGTGCCTAAATGGAGTAACCTATGGAGGAACCTCATTCGTGAATGCCACGACACTAAATGGGCTGGCCACCCAGGACAAAGGTGCATGCGGGCATTGTTGGAAGCGGCTTACTATTGGCCTCAGATGTGGGATGACATAGAGGCCTATGTGAGAACTTGTCTTATATGCCAACAAGATAAGGTGGAGCAGCAACCACCCAGGGGACTACTGGAGTCACTTCCCATACCAAAAAGACCATGGGAGAGTGTCTCTATGGACTTCATCAATGCCCTACCCAAGTCAGAAAGATGTGGGTTAATAATGGTGGTGGTTGACAGATTTTCAAAATATGGCACATTCGTGGCAGTACCAAGGGATTGTACGGCAGAAGAAGCGTCAAGGCTATTTCTAAAGCATGTCATCAAACATTGGGGTGTGCCACAATCCATAATAAGTGATCGAGACCCTCGCTTCACAGGGAGGTTCTGGACAGAGCTATTCAAGTTGTTGGGATCATCGCTACACTTGTCAACAAGCTTCCATCCCAAGACCGATGGGCAAACAGAGTGCATTAATAGCTTGTTGGAGGACACTCGTGAGTGCTAACCAACATGACTGGGCCAAGTTGCTTGATATGGCTCAGTTCTCTTACAACCTCCAACGAAGTAAGGCTACGAACCAAAGTCCATTTGAAATTGCCACGGGACGACAACCCTTAACACCAAATACGGTGATGACCGGCTACATAGGGAAGAGCCCTTCGGCATTTAAGGTTGCCAAGGAGTGGCAAGAAAAGCTAGATGTGGCTAAGTCATACCTAGACAAGGCCACCAAAAAGATGAAGAAATGGGCTGACAAAGGGAGGCGACTAGAAAACTTCAAGATCAGGGACTTGGTACTTGTGAAGCTTCTACCCCAACAATTTAAGTCCCTAAGGCAGGTACATAAGGGGCTGGTATGTAGGTAGGAAGGCCCATTCGAGATAACCAAAAAGGTGGGCAAAGTATCCTATGAGGTGAGCCTACCTCCTAAACTCAAGATCCATCCAGTCTTCCATGCAAGCCTAATAAAGCCATACCATAGAGATAAGGAAGACCCAAGTCGTGGAGCCTCAATAAGAGCACCAATGGCTATCACTACTTCCTACGATAAGGAGGCTGAATACATGATCACTGATCGAGTCATCCGAAGATGAGGAGTACCACTTAGTAGGGAATACTTAGTCAAGTGGAAGGAGCTACCAGAGAGCGAAGCAAGTTGGTAACCCGTCGACTCTTTATGGCAGTTCCAAGACCACATACAAAGGTTCCACAAAGAAGATGCGACGAGGACGTCACCGAATTAGGTGGGGGAGAGTGTCACAGACCGCCCACTGAAGGCCCACAGGTCAAGCCATTAAGCCCATGGACTTAGACCATTGGGCTTAGTAAGGCCCAATTTCTAGAGATTTCTACCAAAGTGTGGAACTCTAGATATTTTATAAGGAAATATTATATAGGGAGGTTTCTAGAGTTCTCCACTAAGGAGACGGGAAGCTTCTAGTTTCCACCCCAATCTTTGGATGTAAGACACATGTACATATCTTAGCCAATCATTGTAACTAAGAGTGACTATAAATAGAGGTGCCCTCATTTATCCAAGGCACCAAGTAAGTGAGTTCTCAAGCTATGGAAGTTTGAGGCAATAACAGGTCTATGATGCCCTTAGATGTTCTAGGCCGCACACGCGCTACACTGATGTATTCAATGAGTCTATAGCCTTGGCCGACGAGCTCAAGTAATCTTTGAAAATTTCATCGTGATGGGGATAGATCATTGCAATTGTTGGTCTTCAATGAGTAATTCCTAGTAAGCTTGAGTCATCAGCTCGCGTTGACTACGTCCCTTCCCTTTGTACACACCGCCCGTCGCTCCTACCTATTGAATGGTCCAGTGAAGTGTTCAGATCGTGACGACGTGGGTGGTTCACCTCCATCAACGTCACGAGAAGTCCATTGAACCTTATCATTTAGAGGAAGTAGAAGTCGTGACAAGGTTTCTGTAGGTGAACCTGCGAAAGGATTATTGTCGATACCTGCCTAGCATGACTCGTGAACATGTTGTGTTATGCGATCAAGGTAGGGCGTGGGAGCGTGAGCTCCTTCCTTCCTGACCCTTGTAAAAGGTTGGCCTACGATCCTTCGTAGCATTTGACCCAAACACAACCACCGGCGCAGTCGGTGCCAAGGAACTCGCAACGAAAAGGACATGACATCATTGCGCCTTTGGTGTGGTGTGGTCATCCTAGATTCGAATCTTTATCTTAACGACTCTCGGCAATGGATATCTCAGCTCTTGCATCTATGAAAAACGTAGAGAAATGTGATACTTGGTGTGAATTGTAGAATCCCATGAACCATCGAGTCTTTGAACGCAAGTTGCGCCCTAAGCCATCGGGCTGAGGGCATGCCTGCCTGGGTGTCATGTGTCATGTTGCCCCACCTCCTTTACCCCTTGTGGTGGTGGTGCGGAGCAAAGATTGGCCCCCTGTGTCTCTGTTTGAGGTGCAGTCAGCCCAAAGTCAAGGGCTCCTTGTGTGACAAGCTTCACGATGAGTGGTGGGTCGAGCCACTTTGCAATTGTTCAGACATCATGTGTGTGTTCTGCTCCCATTGGGCTCTGGTGACCCTGATTACCATTCGATGGCATTTCGACAGTGACCCCAGGTCACGCGGGGCTACTCACTGAGTTTAATCATATCAATAAGCGGAGGATAAGAAACTTACGAGGATTCCCTTAATGACGGCGAGCGAACCGGGAAGAGCCTAGCTTGAGAATCGTGCGGCTTTGTCATTCGAATTGTAGTCTGTAGAAGCATCCTCAGTGGTGGACCTGGCCCAAGTCCCCTGGAAGGGGGTGCCGGAGAGGGTGAGATCCTCTTCATGTTCGAACCCTATCGTACCACGAGGCGCTGTCGACGAGTCGGGTTGTTTAGGAATGTAGCCCCAATTGTGCGGTAAATTTCATCCAAGGCTAAATATGGGCGAGACACCAATAACAAACAAGTACCGTGAGAGAAAGATGAAAAGGACTTTAAAAAGAGAGTCAAAGAGTGCTTAAAATTGTCGGGAGGGAAGCAGATGGGGGCCAACGATGCATCTTGATTGGATGCGAAACGGTTAATAATCAGTCCGCCCTCGACTCGGGGTATAGACCGATGTGGATTGCGATGGCGTCCCAAGCCGGGTTATCGCGTTTTGCTTGAGGAGATGTCATCACCATGATCATGGTAGGCAACATGTGCCTCGATGGCATGCCTATTGGCAACTGCATGCTTCGGGCATCGGCCTGTCGGGCTCCCTATTTGACCTGTCTTGAAACACGAACCAAGGAGTCTGACTTATGTGCGAGTCAATGGGCGAGTAAAACCCATAAGGAATAAGGAAGCTGACTGGTGGGATCCCCTTGTGGGTTGCACCATTGACCAACCTTGATCTTTTGTGAAGGGTTCGAGTGAGAGTATACTTGTCGGGACCCAAAAGATGGTGAACTATGCCTGAGCAGGGCGAAGCCAGAGAAAACTCTGGTGGAGGCCCGCTGTGATACTGACATGCAAATCATTCGTCTGACTTGGGTATATGGTCGAAAGACTAATCAAACCATCTAGTAGCTGGTTCCCTCTGAAGTTTCCCTCAGGATAGCTGGAGCCCACAGGCGAGTTCTATTGGGTAAAGCCAATGATTAGAGGCATCGGAGGCACAACGCCCTCGACCTATTCTCAAACTTTAAATAGGTAGGATGGTGTGGCTGCTTTGTTGAGCCACGCCATGGAATTGATAGCTCCAAGTGGGCCATTTTTGGTAAGTAGAATTGGCGATGTGGGATGAACTAGAAGCCAGGTTACGGTGCCGAATTGCACGCTAACCTAGAACCCACAAAGGGTGTTGGTCGATTAAGATAGCAGGACGGTGGTCATGGAAGTCAAAATCCGCTAAGGAGTGTGTAACAACTCACTTGCCGAATCAACTAGCCCCGAAAATGGATGGCGCTGAAGCGCGCAACCTATACTCAACCGTCGGGGCAACTGATAGGCCCTGATGAGTAAGAGGGCACGACAGTCGCCATAAAACCTGGGGCGTGAGCCTGGGCGGAGCGACCGTCGGTGCAGATCTTGGTGGTAGTAGAAAATATTCAAATGAGAACTTTGAAGGCTGAAGAGGGGAAAGGTTCCATGTGAACAGCACTTAGACATAGGTTAGTCGATCCTAAGGGACGGGGGAAGCCCGTTAGAGAGCATGTATGCTCACGTGCTCCGAAAGGGAATTGGGTTAAAATTCTCGAACCGGGACGTGGCGGTTGATGGCAACGTTAGGAAGCCCGAAGACATCGACGGGGGCCTCGGGAATTGTTATATTTTCTGTTTAACAACCTTCCCACCCTGGAAATGGCTTAGCCAGAGGTAGGGTCCAGCGGCTGGAAAAGCACCGCACGTCGTGTGGTGTCCGGTGCACCCCTGGCAGCCCTTGAAAATCCAGAGGACCGAGTGCCGACCACGCACGATCGTACTCATAACTGCATCAAGTCTCCAAGGTGAACAACCTCTGGTCGATGGAACAATGTAGGCAAGGGAAGTCGGCAAAATGGATCCGTAACCTCAGGAAAAGGATTGGCTCTGAGGGCTAGGCACAGGGTCCCAGTTTTAAACCCATCAGCTATCGACAGACTACTCGAGCTGCTTTCACAGTGAGAGTAGGCCACCGCGTGCTGGTCAGGGTGATGGACTGGGAATGGCCCCCTCGGGGTCCTTCCCCGGGCATCGAACAGTCAACTTAGAACTGGTACGGACAAGGGGAATCCGACTGTTTAATTAAAACAAAGAATTTCGATGGTCCTTGTGGATGCTCACGCAATGTGATTTTTGCCGAGTGCTCTAAATGTTAAAGTGAAGAAATTCAACCAAGCGTGGGTAAACGGCGGGAGTAACTATGACTCTCTTAAGGTAGCCAAATGCCTAATCATCTAATTAGTGACGCGCATGAATGGATTAACGAGATTCCCACTATCCCTGTCTACTATCCAGTGAAACCACAGCCAAGGGAACGGGCTTGGCAGAATCAGTGGGGAAAGAAGACACTGTTGAGATTGACTTTAGTCCAACTTTATGAAATGACTTGAGAGGAGTAGGATAAGTGGGAGCTCGAAACGGCACAAGTGAAATACCACTACTTTTAACGTTATTTTACATACTCCGTGAGTTGGAGGCAGGGCTCTGTCCCTCCTTTGGACCCAAGGCCAGCCTTGGTGGGGTGATCCAGGTAGAGGACACTATCAGGTGGGGAGTTTGGCTGGGTGGCACATCTGTTAAAAGATAACGCAGGTGTCCTAAGATGAGCTCAACGAGAACTGAAATCTCGTGTGGAACAAAAGGGTAAAAGCTTGTTTGATTCTGATTTCCAGTATGAATATGAACCATGAAAGAGTGGCCTATCTATCCTTTAGACCTTCAAAATTTGAAGCTAGAGGTGTCAGAAAAGTTAACACAGGGATAACAGGCTTGTGGCAGCCAAGTGTTCATAGCGACGTTACTTTTTGATCCTTCGATGTCAGCTCTTCCTATCATTGCGAAGTAGAATTCGCCAAGTGTTGGATTGTTCACCCACCAATAGGGAACGTGAGCTGGGTTTAGACTGTCGTGAGACATATTAGTTTTACCCTAGTGATGATAGTGTCACGATAGTAATTCAACCTAGTACGAGAGGAACCGTTGATTCACACAATTGGTCATCGCACTTGGTTGAAAAGCCAGTGGCACGAAGCTTCCGTGTGCCAGATTTTTCCTTAATTTCATACCATGTTTCATTTGATTTGGATATTTGAAGCTCAAAAAATAGACCGGTATATTTTATTGGGGGGTTCATGTCTCCTTCTGGAAAGGGGCAAAGAGCATAAGAGCTACCTTGATGGAGGGGGTGCCACTCCCCGAGTGATTTTCGAGGGGCCACATAGAGGGGCAGCAGACAATGTTGTTTGAGATTTTAAAATGTAACCGTAAGCGTACGGATCAGTGTAGCTACGGGTCAAACACAAGGAGAGCAGCCACTTTATTTTTAATTTCTTTTAATAATGCGAAAGTGAACTGATTAATGGTTGTGATGTAATTCTAATTACCGTCCTAAAAATAACGTCCTAACCATTCGTCATTTAAGAATATAAAGATGTAAGCCACGCAATTAAAATTAAATAAATAAATAACTGAAAATAAACAACCCACGCAATAAAAAAAAAAATAAATAAATAAAGGAAAAAAAATGCTGAAATAAAAATAAAGTAAAAGAAAGGGGATAAAGCTAGAGAGAGACTCACAAGTAGGTTTCTCTACTTAGCCCGAGGGATGCATCATAATATGAGCTTCCCTACTTGACCAGAGAGTCACTCTTACAAGGGTTACTCTACCTGACTTTAGAGAAAGGGAGACAATTAAAATAAAAGCAATAAATCGATGGTTCTATGGCTAGGAGGGGCAAAGCCAACACATACACTAGCCATGAACCTTGGGGGAAAGGGATAGCAATAATGTAACGACTAAAAATAAAAATCCTAAATTAAGAAAGAAAGGGTAGTCAGAAGAGGGAATGAGAGGGGGGAGAGAAGAATCTGAAATTTCTAGTACTAGAGTAAACAAATCTTGAAAAAAAATTGCTCCATGGCACGTGATCTTGTCACCTAGATCTAAGCCTAGAACTATAACTTAAAAAATTACAACTTAATTGCATAAATCATAAACATAAAAGGGCTAAATAAAAATAAAAGAGTGCTTACATTAATTGAAATAAAAAAAAATCTATTACAAAAGTGATTAAAGAAAAGATAAAGAAGAACTAAAACTAAAGAGACAGCAAGAGAAAGAGAGAGAGAGAGCAACTAAAGAAAACTAGAAGAAGAATGAATTGTGTCTCCTCCTCTTACATGAGTTGTATTTATAGGGAATGGAGAGGTAGGGTAACAATTTTCTCTTTCCTAAAATAGAGAAACCCACAATTGATTGTGAGATCTTTTGAGTCCAAAAGTGCTAAGATGGAGGAGAGAGAAGAGAGAAATAAATTTTGAGAAATTTCCTATTTTTTGCTTATTTTCTTTCCTTTTTTTTTTCTAATTTATTTTTCTTCTTTTTCTCTCTCCTAGGGACGATTTTTTTCTTCCTTTGTGTGATTTGGACAATCTTTGGTGATGATGTGGAGGAGAGAGAAGATGTGGACAAGAGAGAAGATTTGGACAATCTTTGGTTCTCCCTTGCTTCCCTTTCCTTTCTTTTTTCTTCTCTTCTTGCTTCCACGATTTTCCTTGCTTCTAATTTGATGTGGAAATCCCCTCCATGCCCTTAGTGCTTTAAGTGAATGAAAAGCAGGAAATCTTCAACAAATCCTCTAAAAAAAACAACCATGAGATTCGAACTTGAGACCTCTTGGTGAGCAAGGGAATTTTGCACACCATAGCTCACCAACTAAACTAGGTAGCTGTTGTTACCAAAAACAAATCTTTAATCACTTAAGGATGTGGTCCATCGATCCTTGTTGGCATTTGGAGTATTCCTTGTACCTCTGGGACAATTGCAAACGGGCTGGTTCTGCATCTCGGTTCAGTTCTGATCCATTATTCTTTTTCTGACCCGAAAAGAATAATCATTTGTACGGGTGACCAAATGAATGTGTACTTTTAATTGAACATGTCCATCTTACTCAGAATTTCATCCTCTTCGCAACCATGAAAAGAAATAGGACCTCTTTACGTGTAAAATTGAAGATATAACACCCGATAATCCTTAAGGCCTTGAAAATATAAAACCTGCAAAAAGAGAGTAAAACCCAAGGTAGCTCCATTCTAAATATGTAAAATGCATGTTTTACTACCCTAGATTTCACACATAAATGTGCTCATCAGAATTCCCCCACACTTAGACTTTGCTACTCCTCGAGCAAAACAAAAAGAAAAGAATAAAAACAAAAAAAACCTAACTCACTTTCGTAGGAATCACGGTTGCACTTAGCATGTGCAACAAGCCTTTAAACCCCTAGGTCACCCTAGTGGACGAGTTGTGTCTCATGGGTGTTTGCAGTGAATATATACCCAAAATTCAGAATAAATAAATCCCAACTTTGGCTAAAGGTAAGGCTCATACCAATCCGGAGCAAAGATAATTTCTCTTACAAGGGACCCCACACTTGAACTTTTATTACCCTTTATCAATTCCAGGCACTAGCATATTTCTTAATTTGGAACTCACCTCATCTCTTCCAAAACATCCTTATCTTAAGGCAAAACCACTTGTGAAGAAATAGGGAACCAATGACTAAGGCGTTGGAGTGTTTTTGACCAAACATGTTACCAAGCAATAATGACATTTGCACATTTTTTTTCTCTTTTTTTCTGCTTAATAAACTCTATTCTACTCCACTACTTTTGGCCTGAATGACATGGTGGAGCAAACACCAGACACCCAAGTTACTATGTAGCTTCACTTTTTGCATATGTCCACAAAGGCAGTGATGCTAGAGTTACTTCAGAAGTTTCCTCCCAAGGAATTTCGATCAAGACACCACGCTTCCTGAGGCGCAATGCCCTGTTTAGTTCCAAGGGAATCAACTCTTATTCTTCTTTATACCACATTTCACATTTCATTTAAAATTGTGCACTTGTCAACACATGCCAAATTAAAAAGAAGGTCTCAACTCCAAATCAAAAGTACAAGGAACCCACAGACTTACATATGGTCCATCACCATAAAACAGGGGTCTCTTATTTTTCAAAAGAAAGTCCCATCTCAAGACACATGCTTGTTTCTTTCTTCTCAACAGGGTTTTATACGTTCAAAATGGGTACTTTAGTCAAAACTTTTATTTTCATACATCAAGCAACTGAATGGTATGATCATTAGCCAAAAGCCAAAGTAGGAATTCATCCTTAGCAAGCTCAAAAATAAAAAGAAAAACAAACAAAACAAAGTGAAAAAAAAACAAAAACTGGTTTCCCTCTCCCACACTTAAGTCATGCAATGTCCTCAATGCATGGAAAGAATTAAAAGCAAAGACAATGCAAGGGGGTTATACCTGATTAAAAGTTAGTCATCAGTGTAAAAAGGTTCATGGAGATTCATGACCTCTTCACTACTAGTAGTAGGAAACTCGAAGAACGGTTTCAAACGCTGATCATTAACCTTCGAAATTACCCCTGTTCCTAGATTCAAAATCTCCATAGCCCCATGGGGATATACATTATGGACAATAAGCGGGCCATCCCATCGGGATCTAAGTTTACCAGAAAAAAGATGCAATCGAGAGTTGTACAATAAGACCTTATCACCAATTGTAAAAGATTTACGCAGAATGTGCTTATCATGGAAACTTTGGTCTTTTCCTTGTAAATCCTAGAACTTTCATAGGAATCATTCCTAAGTTCCTCCAACTCAGATAGTTGGAGCCTACGGTGAATTCCCGCATCAGACAAATCAAAGTTGAGCTTCTTGATGGCCCAAAAGGCCTTATGCTCCAACTCAACTGATAAGGTCCAAGCTTTCCCATACACCAAACAGTGGGGAGACTGACCAAGGTCGGTCTTGAATGCAGTTCGATGGGCCCACAAGCCATCAATGAGCCTAAGGGACCAATCCTTATGGTTGGGATTAACAGTTTTTTCCAAGATTTGTTTGATCTGCCTATTAGACACCTCCACTTGGCCACTAGTTTGTGGGTGATAAGGGGTAGATAACTTATGGGTGATTCCAAACTTTTTTATTAAGGCCTCAAAAGGCCGATTACAAAAATAAGTACCCCTATCACTAATTATTGCACGTGGTGCACCAAAGCGAAAAAAATGTTCTCTTTGAGAAACTGGACCACCACTTTGTGGTCATTAGATTTACAAGGTATGGCCTCTATCCATTTAGAAACATAATCAATGGCCAAAAGTATGTATAAATTCTCAAAGGAATTAGGGAATGGTCCCATAGAATCGATGCCCCATACATCAAAGATCTCAACTACTAAAATAGGGTTGAGAGGCATCATGTTCCTCTTATTGATAAGGCCAAAAGACTGGCAGGTAGGACAAGCCTTGCAAATATCAAAAGCATCTCTAAAAAGTGTGGGCCAATAAAATTTGCATTGGAGAACCTTTGCGGTAGTCTTCTTAGGTCCAAAGTGTCCACCACATGCATAATCATAACAAAAAGAGAGAATACAATGTTGCTCATGATCAGGAACACATCGTCGGATAATCTGATCCGGACATATCTTAAACAAATAAGGATCATCCCAGAAAAAGTGCTTAACTTGGGAATGAAATCTATACTTATCTTGGGTGGACCAGTGATCCGGAGTCACACCTGAAACTAAGAAGTTGACAATGTCAGCAAACCATGGTTCACTGGACACTATACATAACTGTTCATCTGGAAAGTTCTTGTTGATTGGAGAATCGATAGTCAAGGAATTGGGAAGTCCGGATAAATGGTCTGCAACTAGGTTCTCAACTCCCTTTTTATCCCTAATTTCTAAATCAAACTCTTGCAAAAGTAAAACCCACCTAATGAGACAGGCTTTGGCATCCTTCTTCTGAACTAAGTATCTGAGAGCAGAATGATTAGTATACACCACCACATGTGAACCAACTAAGTAAGACCGAAACTTTTCTAATGCAAACACAACCGCTAAAAATTCTTTTTCAGTAATTGTATAATTGAGTTGTGCATCATTTAAGGTCCTACTAGCATAATAAATGACAGTGGGCAACTTATTAATCCTTTGACCCAAAATTGCTCCTATGGCAAAATTAAAAGCATCACACATCAGTTCAAAAGGTTCAGTCCAAACAGGTGGTTGAACAATGGGTGCATTGGTCAACTCCTTCTTAAGTTGTTTGAAGGATTCTAGGCACTCTTTAGAAAACTCAAAAGTTTGATCTTTGGCAAGTAATGAAGTGAGAGGTCGGGCTAACTACCTAAAGTTCTTAATAAACCTTCTATAGAAGCTTGCATACCCTAGAAAAGACCGGACATCCTTAACAGATTGAGGAGGTGGTAAATTATTAATTAAATCCACTTTGGCTATATCTACCTTAATTCCCTCCTTGGATATTACATGGCCTAAAACAATACCAGATTTAACCATAAAATGACATTTCTCCTAATTCAAAACCAAATTCTTAGATATGCACCTTTCCAAAACTAGGGAAAGATGATGAAGACATTTAGAATAGAAATTCCCATGAATTGAAAAGTCATCCATAAATACTTCTAAGAATTTTTTGACCATGTCAGAAAAAATGCTCATCATGCATCGTTGGAACGTAGCAGGGGCATTGCAAAGCCCAAAGGGCATACGCCTGTAAGCAAATGTTCCATATGGGCATGTAAAAGTAGTCTTATGTTAGTCCTCTAAAGCAATTGGGATTTGGTTATAGCCAGAATATTCATCAAGAAAACAACAGTATTCATGTCCAGCTAACCTCTCTAACATCTGATCAATGAATGGCAATGGGAAGTGGTCCTTCCAGGTTGTCACATTAAGTTTCCTGTAGTCTATGCACACACGCCATCCTGTTTGGACACGGATAGGGATCAACTCATTATTGGCATTAGGAACTACAGTCACACCAGACTTCTTAGGCACTACGTGAACTGGGCTTACCCATTGGCTGTCAGAAATAGGATAAATTATTCCATGATCCAAGCACTTTTAGATCTCTTTCTTAATGGCTTCCATCATCACTGGGTTATCTCTTCTTTGGGATTCTGTGGATGGTTTGAAATCCTCCATAAGATGTATATGATGTTGCACAATGGAAGGGCTTATACCCTTGATATCAGCTATGGTCCGACCTAGGGCTTCCTTATTATTTTTTAACACTTTAAGTAACTCCTCTTCCTGGTTAGAAGTCAAATTTGAAGAAATTATTACAGGAAGAGTCTGGTCAGGCCCTAGGAAAGCATACCTCAAATTAGATGGCAACTCCTTAAGATCTAGCTTAGGGGGGCTCAACTATGGAAGGTTTGGGAATGGAATTGGAAAGGGGTCCTAAGGGCTCCATAAGTGTGTAAAGACTTAAGACTTCAGAAAAAAAATTTCACTGTCATCATCCAACTCATCCATACACTCTTGGAATTCTGAATCAAAATCAATATCAAAGTTGATAACTAAATCATCAGAAAAATACAGAAAATCCTCAAGCATATTGATCTCTTCTTCCATATGTGGTTGCTTGCCAATCCTAAACATGTTAAACTCAGCAGTTTGGTTACCAAAAGATAATCTTAGGAAACCATTTCGACAATTGATTAATGCATTACTGGTAGCCAAGAATGGTCTTCCTAGAATTATTGGGATCTCATCCTTGGTTGAGAAGGGCTTAGTATCTAATACAATGAAATCAACAGGGAAAATAAATTCCCCCACCTTTAATAAGACATCCTCAACCATCCCTTTAGAAATTTCAACAGACCTATCTACCAACTGAAGAGTAGTTCCAGTGGCTTTCAATTCTCCCAATCCAAGTTGCTTGTACACATGGTAAGGAAAAAGATTCACACTTGCGCCAAGGTCAAGTAAGGCATGCTCAATGTAGGTGTTGCCTATGACACAAGCTATGGTAGGGCTCCCTAGATCCTTATACTTGGCTGCTATAGACTGAGTAATTATGGAACTAATGTTACCTGCTAAGAACGCCTTTTTGGGCACACTAGCGATACGTTTGTGAGTACACAAATCTTTCAGTACCTTTACATAGGCGGGGATCTGGGATGTGACATCCAAAAGAGGGATGTTCACTTCTATCTTTTTGAAGACTTCTAAAATTTTGTCCATGGAAGCAGTCTTCCTTTTGTTTACCAAATGATTAGGAAATGGGACAGGATGAACATAAGGATTGTTAGGGATTTGCCCCTGTTCAGAAGAAACATTAGGTTCATCAGACAAACCTGGAATAAGAGGCACACTTGTGTCCTCAACTGAAGGAGAGTTAACAGGAGTAATAGATAGGGAAGATTTAGGAACGCTCTGTTGGTACTCTCTACCACTCCTAAGGGCATAAACAACATTACATTGGTTAGAGGGCCCTTGTTGGATCTGACCTTGTACTATATTCAGTGGTGCATTAGTTGATCCTTGTGAACTAACAGGCTGATGATGCCTAGGGTTAGGCTCTGGTTGACTGGATAAAGTTCCCTTCTTCCTCTCACGCATAATTGAGACAACTTGGATAAGTTTTCTCATAAGATTTTGATGGCTTGTCATGAGGAGGGCCATATTTTTTTCCAAGTCACTTATTCTACTTGCCTCTCTAGTGTTGGTAAACCCAGGGTGTTGTTAATAAGATGATAGGAGAGGGGCCCTAGGAAAACCAGCCTGAGGTCCTGCATTTGACCTAAGAAAAGTATTTTGGAAAAATGATTGTTGTGCAAAGGGAGGCCTTTGGGCTCCAGGTTGACCTTAATTATGAAAATTGGAAGGCACTGCTTGGTTGCTCCGATTCCAAGAGAAATTTGGGTGATTTCTCCATCCTGGATTGTAGGTGTTACTATATGGATTATTCTGGTATAAGGCATTAACACTATCATTAGAAGTGCCCCCAGAGGTGTTGGGGCATTCTTCTATGACATGTACAGGGGACTGGCACCAAGCACAAATCTTAACCAAATTGACTGATGATGGCTCTCTAGGAACAATAGCCTCAATCCTCTTGATTAGGCTATCCAAATGGGCTTCCTTCGCTACCATCCCATCCGCATAATATCCTTTCCCTCCTATGGTTCTTTCACTCTCTTGGGTGGATTTCCACTCATGGGTTTTGTCAGCTAAGTCAAGTAAGAATTCCCATGCCTTTCCTTCATCTGTAAAGGATGTGAATTCCTCAGGGCACATAGACTCTATCATTTTTTTAGTTGGGTAATCAATACCCTCATAAATTATTTGACATAAATACTATAGGTCTAGGCCATGGTGAGGGCATTCTTGGAGTAGATCCTTGAATCTCTCCATAAGTTTGGAAAATGACCCACTAGGCTTTTGCCTAAACTGAAGGATATCACTTCTAAGCTTATTGGTCTTGTAAGTTGGGAAAAACTTCTTAAGGAAGACAACTGTGAACTGTTCCCATGAGGTTATGGAATTTGTGGGTAACCCATACAACCACTTCTTAGCTTGGTCTTTCACTACAAAAGTGATAAACCTAATCTTAACAGCATCATCAAAAAGCTGTTGGATCTTAATTAGAACACATACCTCTTCAAATTCCCTTAGAAATAGGTATGCATCCTCAGAGGTCAACCCATAGAAGTAGGGCAACATAGTGATGTATTGAGATTTGAGTTCAAAATTATTGCCCTGGGCCTGTGGTAGAACTATGCAGGAAGGTTGGGCTGTTCTAGCAAAGTAGAACCTATCTTTCAAAGATTTAGGTGAAGGGTTTTGCTATTGGTCTCCCATATTGAAGGGTTTTAAAGAGAGCAAACGTATAGGGTCACTACTTGTTGGATCTCTTCTTTCTAACGATTCTTAGTATTACATACCCACTTAACACTCATGCAATAGAAAACTACCCACAACTAAAGTAAGACAAGCACAAAAGAATGGATCGCAAAATATTTTTTTTTAATGATTTTTTAACCATTTTTTTTATTTTTTTGATTTTTTTTGGCTTTTTGGGAGCTTACCGGCAGGGATCTGAGGTTGCTCAGGTTAATTCCTGAGGTACTGCTACAGGACGAAACCTGTCTTTATCATACTGTGAGGCATGGCGACCTCCACCGATACAACTATTATTGCAAGTTGTTCTTCTCAAGAATTCAATAAAAGAAAAGGAAAAACAAAACAAACCAAACAAAACACTCCAATTTACCAAACGAAAGCAAAAAATAACATGGAATTGTCTCCCCAGTAACAGTGCCAAAAACTTGTTTGAGATTTAAAATGTAACCGCAAGCGTATGGATCAGTGTAGCTATGGGTCGAACATAGGGAGAGTAGTCAATTTATTTTTTTATTTCTTTTAATAATGCGAAAGTGAACCAATTAATGGTTGTGATCTAATTCTAATTACCGTCCTAAACATATATATCTAAAATAACGTCCTAACCATTCGTCATCTAAGAATTTAAAGACACAAGCCACGCAATTAAAATTAAATAAATAAATAAGTGAAAATAAACAACCCACGCAATTAAAAAAAAATAAAGAAAAAAAAGTGTTGAAATAAAAATAAAGTAAAAGAAAGGGGAGAAAGCTAGAGAGAGACTCGCAAGTAGGTTTCTCTACTTACCCGAGGGATATATCATAATATGAGCTTCCCTACTTGACCAGAGAGTCACTCTTACAAGGGTTACTCTACTTGGCTTTAGGGAAAGGGAGACAACTAAAATAAAAGTAATAAATTGATGGTTCTATGGCTAGGAGGGGCAAAGCCAACACATACACCAGCCATGAACCTTGGGGGAAAGGGATAGCAATAATGTAACGACTGAAATTAAAATCCTAAATTAAGAAAGAAAGGGTAGTCAGAAGAGGGAATGAGAGGGGGGAGAGAAGACTACTGAAGGAGCTTACTTACTTGAACTTCAACCCTCGAACTGAAAACTTGATCGATTTGAGATACTACCAGTACTAAAAACCAGATTTGGAATAAACCAAATCTGAAATTTCTAGTACTAGAGAAAACAAATCTTGAAAAAAAATTGCTCCATGGCTTGTGATCTTGTCACCTAGATCTAAGCTTAGAACTATAACTTAAAAAATTACAACTCAATTGCATAAATCATAAACATAAAAGGGCTACATAAAAATAAAAGAGTTGCATTAATTGAAATAAAAAAAAAATCTATTACAAAAGTGATTAAAGAAAAGATAAAGAATAACTAAAACTAAAGAGAGAGCAACTAACAAAAACTAGAAGAAGAATGAATTGTCTCCCCTCCTCTTACATGAGTTGTATTTATAGGGAATAGAGAGGTAGGGTAACAAATTTCTCTTTCCTGAAAGGGAGAAACTCACAACTGGTTGTGAGATCTTTTGAGAACAAAAGTGCTAAGGTGGAGGAGAGAGAAGAGAGAAATAAACTTTGAAAAATTTCCTACAATTTGTTTGCTTATTTTCTTTCCTTTTTTTTCTAATTTATTTCTCTACTTTTTCTCCCTCCAGAGGATGATTTCCCTTCTTGCTTTGTGTGATTTGGACAATCTTTTGGTGATGATGTGGAGGAGAGAGAAGATATGGACAATCTTTATTTCTCCCTTTTTTTTTCTTTCCTTTTTTTTTTTCTTCTCTTCTTACGCAAGAACCCTTCCACGATTTTGCTTGCTTTTAATTTGATGTGGAAATCCCCTTCATGCCCTTAGTGTTTTAAGTGAGTGAAAAACAGAAAATCTTCAACAAAATTCTCTAAAAAAAAAACAACCATAAGATTCGAACTTGAGATCTCTTGGTGAGCAAGGGAATTTTGTATACCATAGCTCACCAACTATGCTAGGTAGTTGTTGTTACCAAAAACAAATCTTTAATCACTTAAGGATGTGGTCCATCTATCCTTGTTGGCATTTGGAGATATACATTATGGACAATAAACGGGCCATCCCATCGGGATCTAAGCTTACCAGGGAAAAGATGCAATCGAGAGTTGTACAATAAGACCTTATCACCAATTGCAAAAGATTTACGCAGAATGTGCTTATCATGGAAAGCTTTAGTCTTTTCCTTGTAAATCCTAGAACTTTCATAGGCATCATTCCTAAGTTCCTCCAACTCAGATAGTAGGAGCCTACGATGAATTACCGCATCAGACAAATCAAAGTTAAGCTTCTTAATAACCCAAAAGGCCTTATGCTCCAACTCAACTGGTAAGTGACAAGCTTTCCCATACACCAAACGGTACGGTGACTGGCCAAGGTCAGTCTTGAATGCAATACGATGGGCCTATAAGGCATCAATGAGCCTAAGGGACCAATCCTTACGGTTGGAATTAACAGTTTTCTCTAAGATTTGTTTAATCTGCCTATTAGACACCTCCACTTGGCCACTAGTTTGGGGGTGATAAGGGGTAGATAACTTATGAGTGACCCCATACTTTTTCATTAAGGCCTCAAAAGGCCGATTACAATAATGAGTACCCCTATCACTAATTATTGCATGTGGTGCACCAAAGTGGGAAAAAATGTTCTCTTTGAGAAACTGGACCACCACTTTGTGGTCATTAGATTTACAAGGTATGGCCTCTATCCATTTAGAAACATAATCAACGGCTAAAAGTATGTACAAATTCCCAAAGGAATTAGGGAATGGTCTCATAAAATCGATGCCCCAAACATCAAAGATCTCAACTACTAAAATGGGGTTGAGAAGCATCATGTTCCTTTTATTGATACAGCCAAAAGACTGGCAGGTGGGGCAAGCCTTGCAAAAATCAAAAGCATCTCTAAAAAGAGTGGCCAATAAAATCCGCATTGGAGAACCTTTGCGGCAGTCTTCTTAGGTCCAAAGTGTCCACCACATGTATGATCATGACAAAAGGAGAGAATGGAATGTTGCTCATGATCAGGAACACATCGTCGGATAATCTGATCCGGACATATCTTAAACAAATAAGGATCATCCCAGAAAAAGTGCTTAACTTGGGAATGAAACCTATACTTATATTGGGTGGACCACTGATCCAGAGTCACACCTGAAACTAAGAAGTTGACAATGTCAGCAAACCATGGTTCACTGGACATTGCAAATAATTGTTCATCTAGAAAGTTCTCGTTGACTGGAGAATCAACAGTCAAGGAATTGGGAAGCCGGGATAAATGGTTTGCAACTAGGTTTTCAACTCCTTTCTTATCCCTAATTTCTAAATCAAACTCTTGCAAAAGTAAAACCCACCTAATGAGACGGGCTTTGGCATCCTTCTTCTGAACTAGGTATCTGAGGGCAGAATGATCAGTATACACCACCACATGTGAACCAACTAAATAAGACCGAAACTTTTCTAATGCAAACACAACAGCTAAAAATTCTTTTTCAGTGGTTGTATAATTGAGTTGTGCATCATTTAAGGTCCTACTAGCATAGTAAATGACAGTGGGTAACTTATTAATCCTTTGACCTAAAACTGCTCCTATGGCAAAATCCGAAGCATCACACATCAGTTCAAAAGGTTCAGTCCAAACAGGTGGTTGAACAATGGGTGCATTGGTCAACTCCTTCTTAAGTTGCTTGAAGGATTCTAGGCACTCTTTGGAAAACTCAAAAGTCTGATCTTTGACAAGTAATGAGGTGAGAGGTCGGGCTAACTGACTAAAGTTCTTAATAAACCTTCTGTAGAAGCCCGCATGCCCTAGAAAAGACCGAACATCCTTAACAGATTGAGGAGGTGGTAAATTATCAATTAAATCCACTTTGGCTCTATCTACCTTAATTCCCTCCTTGGATATTACATGGCCTAAAACAATACCAGATTTAACCATAAAATCGCATTTCTCCCAATTCAAAACCAAATTCTTAGATATGCACCTTTTCAAAACTAGGGAAAGATGATGAAGACATTCAGAATAGGAATTCCCATGAATTGAAAAGTCATCCATAAATACTTCTAAGAATTTTTCGACCATGTCAGAAAATATGCTCATCATGCATCGTTGGAACGTAGCAGGGGCATTACAAAGCCCAAAAGGCATATGACTGTAAGCAAATGTTCCATATGGGCATGTAAAAGTGGTCTTATGTTGGTCCTCTAAAGCAATTGGGATTTGGTTATAGCTGGAATATCCAACAAGAAAACAATAGTATTCATGTTCAACTAACCTCTCTAACATCTGGTCAATGAATGGCAATGGGAAGTGGTCCTTCTAGGTTGCCACATTAAGTTTCTTATAGTCTATGCACACTCTCCACCCAGATTGGACACGGGTAGGAATTAGTTCATTATTGACATTGGGAACTACAGTCACACCAGACTTCTTAGGCACTACGTGAACTGGGCTTA
This sequence comes from Macadamia integrifolia, assembly GCF_013358625.1. Taxonomy (NCBI): domain Eukaryota; kingdom Viridiplantae; phylum Streptophyta; class Magnoliopsida; order Proteales; family Proteaceae; genus Macadamia; species Macadamia integrifolia. The sequence continues at coordinate 16,243,840 of NC_056557.1, forward strand.
CCCATTGGTTGTCAGAAATAGGATAAATTATTCTATGATCCAAGCACTTTAGGATCTCTTTCTTAATAACTTCTATCATCACTGGGTTAGCTCTTCTTTGGGGTTCCGTGGATGGTTTGGAATCCTCCATAAGATGTATATGATGTTGCGCAATAAAAGGGCTTATACCCTTGATATCAGCCATGGTCCAACCTAGGGCTTCCTTATTATCTTTTAACACTTTATGTAACTCCTCTTCCTAGTTAGAAGTTAAATTGAAGAAATTATTACAGGAAGAGTCTGGTCAGGCCTGAAGAAAGCATAACTCAAATTAGATGGCAACTCCTTAAGATCTAGCTTAGGGGGCTCAACTATGGAAGGTTTGGGAATGGAATTGGAAAGGGGTCCTAAGGGCTCCACAGGTGTGTGAAGACTCAAGACTTCAAAAAAGAAATTTTCACTATCATCATCCAACTCATCCATACACTCTTGGAATTCTAAATCAAAATTAATATCAAAGTTGGTAATTAAATCATCAGAAAAATCCAGAAAATCCTCAATCATATTAATATCTTCATCCATATGTGGTTGCTTGCCTATCCTAAACATGTCAAACTCTACAGTTTGGTTACCAAAAGATAATCTTAGGAAACCATACCGGCAGTTGATTAATGCATTACTGGTAGCCAAAAATGGTCTTCCTAGAATTATTGGGATCTCGTCCTTGGTTGAGAAGGGCTTGGTATCTAACACAATGAAATCAATAGGGAAAATAAATTCCCCCACCTTTAGTAAAACATCCTCAACCATCCCTTTAGGAATTTTAACAAACCTATCTGCCAACTGAAGAGTAATTCCAGTGGCTTTCAATTCTCCCAATCTAAGTTGCTTGTACACATGGTAAGGTAAAAGATTCACACTTGCGCCAAGGTCAAGTAAGGCATGCTCAATGTAGGTGTTGCCTCTAAGATATGGTAGGGCTCCCTGGATCTTTATATTTGGTTGCTATAGGCTGAGTAATTATGGAATTAATGTCACCTGCCAAGAACGATTTTTTAGGCACACTAGTGATACGTTTGTGAGTACACAAATCTTTCAGTACCTTTGCATAGGCAGGGATCTGGGATATGGCATCCAAAAGGGGGATGTTCACTTCTACCTTTTTGAAGACTTCTAAAATTTTATCCATGGACGTAGTCTTCCTTTTGTTTACCAAGCGATTAGGAAATGGGACTGGATAAACATAAGGACTGTTAGGGATTCGCCCCTGTTCAGAAGTATCATTTTTGGTTTCCTCAACTAAATCATATTTAGTTTCAAAAAAATCTTTAGGTTCATCAGACAAACCTGAAACAAGAGGCACACTTGTGTCATCAACTGAAGGAGAGTTAACATGAGTAATAGATGAGGAAGATTTAGGAACGCTCTGTTGGTACTCTTTACCACTCCTAAGGGCATAAACAACATTACATTGGTTAGAGGGCCTATGTTGGGTTTGACCTTGTACTATATTCAGTGGTGTATTAGTTGATGTTTGTGAACTAATAGGTTGATGATGCCTAAGGTTAGGCTCTGGTTGACTGGGTAAGGTTCCTTTCTCCCTCTCACGCATAATTGAGACAACTTGAGTGAGTTCTCTCGTAAGATTTTGATGGCTTGTCATGAGGAGGGCCATATTTTTTTCCAAGTCACTTATTCTACTTGCCTCTCCAGTATCGGTAAACCTAGGGGGTTGCTGATAAGATGATAGGAGAGGGGCCCTAGGAAAACTAGCCTGAGGTCCTACATTTGACCTAGGAAAAGTATTTTGAGAAAAAGATTGTTGTGCAAAGGGAGGCCTTTGGAGTCCAGGTTGACCTTGATTATGGAAATTGGAAGGCCCTGCTTGGTTGCCTTGATTCCAAGAGAAATTCGGGTGATTTCTCCATCCTGGATTGTAGGTATTACTATATGGATTATTCTGGTATAATGCATTAAGACTATCATTAGAAGTACCCCCAGAGGTGTTGGGGCATTCTTCTAGGAGATGTCCAGGGGACTGGCACCAAGCACAAATCTTAACCAAATTGATTGATGATGGCTCTCTAGGAACAATAGCCTCAATTCTCTTGATTAGGCTATCCAAATGGGCTTCCTTGGCTACTATTCCATCCACAAAATATCCTTTTCCTCCTATGGTTCTTTCACTCTCTTAGTTGGTTCCCACTCACGAGTTTTGTCAGCTAAGTCAAGTAAGAATTCCCATGCCTTTCCTTCATCTGTAAAGGATGTGAATCCCTCAGGGCACATAGACTCTATCATTTGTTTAGTTGGGTAATCAATACCCTCATAAATTATTTGACATGAATGCCATAGGTCTAGGCCATGGTGAGGGCATTCTTGGAGTAGATCCTTGAATCTCTCCATAAGTTTGGAAAATGACTCACTAGGCTTTTGCCTAAACTGAAGGATATCACTTCTAAGCTTATTGGTCTTGTGAGTTGGGAAAAACTTCTTAAGGAAGACAACTGTGAACTATTCTCATGAGGTTATGGAATTTGTAGGTAAGCAATACAACCACTCCTTAGCCTAGTCTTTCAATGCAAAAGTGATAAACCTAAGCTTAACAGCATCATCAGAAAGTTGTTGGATCTTGATTAGAACACATACCTCTTCAAATTCCCTTAGAAATAGGTATGCATCCTCAGAGGTCAACCCATGGAAGTGGGGCAACATAGTGATGTATTGAGATTTGAGTTCAAAATTATTGCCCTGGGCTTGTGGTAGAACTATGCAGGAAGGTTGGGCTGTTCTAGCAGGGTAGAACCTATCTTTCAGAAATTTAGGTGAAGGGTTTTGCTGTTGGTCTCCCATATTGAAGGGTTTTAAAGAGAGCAAACGTATAGGGTCACTACTTGTTGGATCTCTTCTTTCTAACCGATTCTTAGTATTACGTACCCACTTAACACTCATGCAACAGAAAAACTTTCCACAACTAAAGTAAGACAAGCACAAAAGAATGGATAGCAAAACTTTTTGATGATTTTTTTGTATTTTTTTTTTTCTTTTTGGGAGCTTACCGGCAGGGATCCGGGGTTGCTCAGGTCAATTCCTGAGGTACTGCTACAGGGCGAAACCTGTCTTTATCATACTGTGAGGCATGACAACCTCCACTGATACAACTATTATTGCAAGTTGTTCTTCTCAGGAATTCAATAAAAGAAAAGGAAAAATATAAAACAAAGCAAACAAAGCACTCCGATTTACCAAAAGAAAGTGAAAAATAACATGGAACTGTCTCCCCGGCAACGGCGCCAAAAACTTGTTTGAGATTTAAAATGTAACCGCAAGCGTACGGATCAGTGTAGCTACGGGTCGAACACAGGGAGAGCAGCCACTTTATTTTTTATTTTTTTTAATAATGCGAAAGTGAACTGATTAATGGTTGTGATCTAATTCTAATTACCGTCCTAAAAATAACGTCCTAACCATTCGTCATCTAAGAATTTAAAGACGCAAGCCACGCAATTAAAATTAAATAAATAAATAACTGAAAATAAACAACCCACGCAATTAAAAATAAATAAATAAATAAAGAAAAAAAATTCTGAAATAAAAATAAAGTAAAAGAAAGGGGATAAAGCTAGAGAGAGACTCACAAGTAGGTTTCTCTACTTAGCCCGAGGGATGCATCATAATATGAGCTTCCCTACTTGACCAGAGAGTCACTCTTACAAGGGTTACTCTACTTGGCTTTAGGGAAAGGGAGACAATTAAAATAAAAACAATAAATTGATGGTTCTATGGCTAGGAGGGGCAAAGCCAACACATACACTAGCCATGAACCTTGGGGGAAAGGGATAGCAATAATGTAACGACTGAAAATAAAAATCCTAAATTAAGAAAGAAAGGGTAGTCAGAAGAGGGAATGAGAGGGGGGAGAGAAGACTACTGAAGGAGCCTACTTACTTGAATCAATGCTTGAACTTGAAAAAAAAATTGCTCCACGGCTCGTGATCTTGTCACTTAGATCTAAGCCTAGAACTATAACTTAAAAAATTACAACTCAATTGCATAAATCATAAACATAAAAAGAACTGAATAAAAATAAAAGAGTGCTTGCATTAATTGACATTAAAAAAAAAATATTACAAAAGTGATTAAAGCAAAAATAGAGAAGAACTAGAACTAAAGAGAGAAAGAGGAAGAGAGAGAGCAACTAAAGAAAACTAGAAGAAGAATGAATTGTGTCTCCTCCTCTTACATGAGTTGTATTTATAGGAAATGGAGAGGTAGGGTAACAATTTTCTCTTTCCTAAAAGAGAGAAACCCACAATTGATTGTGAGATCTTTTGAGTCCAAAATTGCTAAGATGGAGGAGAGAGAAGAGAGAAATAAATTTTGAGAAATCTCCTACGATTTTTTGCTTATTTTCTTTCCTATTTTTTTTCTAATTTCTTTTTCTTCTTTTTTTTCTCTCTCCTAGGGACGATTTTTTTTTCTTCCTTTGTGTGATTTGGACAATCTTTGGTGATGATGTGGAGGAGAGAGAAATTTGGACAATCTTATTTCTCCCCTTTTTTTCTCTTTCCTTTTTTTTTCTTCTCTTCTTGCTTCCACGATTTCTCTCTCTTCTTCAAACTTGCGTACAACTATCTTGGCCGACCTCCTGTGAGTGATGAGTAGGAGAGAGAAAATATTCTAAAAAAAAAACTCTAAAAAAAACAACCATGAGATTCGAACTTGAGACCTCTTGGTGAGCAAGGGAATTTTGTACACCATAGCTCACCAACTAAGCTAGGTAGTTGTTGTTACCAAAAAAATCTTTAATCACTTAAGAATGTGGTCCATCGATCCTTGTTGGCATTTGGAGTATTCCTTGTACCTCTGGGACAATTGCAAACGGGCTGGTTCTGCATCTCGGTTCAATTCTGATCCATTATTTTTTTTCTGACCCGAAAAAGAATAATCATTTGTACGGGTGACCAAACGAATGTGTACTTTTAATTGAACACGTCCATCTTGCTCAGAATTTCGTCCTCTTCGCAACCATGGAAAGAAATAGGACCTCTTTACGTGTAAAATTGAAGATATGGCTCCCGATAGTCCTTAAGACCTTGAAAATATAAAACCTGCAAAAAGAGAGTAAAACCCAAGGTAGCTCCATTCTAAATATGTAAAATGTATGTTTTACTACCCTAGATTTCACACATAAATGTGCTCATCACATAGCAATCTGTCTTCATATGTCCATCTTTTTTGCAGAAGAAACACTTTCCCTTAAAAGCCTTAGTCTTTGGTTTCAGATTATGATCGGTTTTCTGTTCTATTTTTCCTGATTTTTCTTGCTTGTTGCCTTTCCAATTTTTCTTGAATTTCTTCTTACCCCCATTATTGGAAACAAAATAAGCAGAGTTAAATTTTTCCTTCTTCTTTCTTTCCTCTTCCTGTACCAATATGGAAGTCATGTCCTCAAGATTCCACTCCAATTTTTGTCCATTATAGGAGGTCTTAAGAGTATCAAACGATGATGGAAGTGATTGCATAATTTGCCACACAAGAAAAGAATCAGATATCTTCACTTCCATCTCGCCCAATGTGGCAGCATAATTGGTCATTTTCATAATGTGATCACGTACTCCACTTGTGCCATCATATCGAGTGGATGAGAACCACTCTAAATATGTTCCCTTCTCAGCCTTATCAAATTTGGTAAACTTTGTATTAACGGCTGCAAGAAAATCCTTAGCATTTTCTTTCGAAGGCACACTTTTCTTAATGGTCTTGTCCATAGTATGCTTCATAACAATCAGGCACAATATGTTGGACTCCTCCCACTTTTCATAAAGTGCTTTTGCAGTAGCATCACTCTCAGTTGTGGGCTCGAGGGGTTTATCAGTTCTCAAGGCATAATCGAGTCTCATGATTGCAAGAGACACAGTAAGAGAGTCTATCCACTCCTCAAAATTGGAACCATTCAGGACTTTGATGGAAGATAATTGGGAAGTCATAGCTGGCAATAATAAGTACCAAAATTTTACCAAAACATACAATATGCAATAACCAAAAGCATATCAACATCCCAATAATATAATGAAAACTGACTAATTAGGGCTTATTAATCAGATTTATCCCAATACCAATTTTAACAATTGTATGAAAAACATAAATTGGGAAAAGATCCAGCATCATTGGGGTCACACCTGTGGTGGCAAGATCGCCCAACATGCAGTGAAATCTTTCACATGTAAGGCGAGACACCAAAAAACAACACCATATTGTAGATTCCGTCACCTGTGGTGGCAAGACAAGAACCTCTAAAATAGTGAAGCTCAAAACGTCACCCTCACACCATCAAGCAAAACCGACCAAACGAAGACTCACCTGTGTTGGCAAGAGCACATCGTTCGCCATATGGCTTTCTTGACTGCAATCCATCTGGATGATCTATAGTGATTTTGCATTTTTAGGAATTAGCCCACTAAGTGGAAGTCTAATCTCTAAAGTTACGAAAACTCTACAGATCTGGATTGTAACTGTATGCCCATTATATTTTTAATAATTTTCCATCAAAGAATTACTGAATAATAATATGAAAAACAAAAGCACATAAATTTTAATATATAAAATCATAAGTGTTCCTATTATGACAGATCAGAACAACATCATGGATTGCATAATAATTCCCTATAGTGACTGAATCCAATAGCACAAGAATTAATATGAATTTGCTTTTGTCACTTTTTTTTTTTTTAAACAATCAAAAAAGGAAAAGCAATCTACTGTATTTGCTTTTGTCACTTTTTTTTTTTTTTTTTTTAAAAA
>NC_056557.1:16250642-16300470 GCF_013358625.1 Macadamia integrifolia
AAAAAAACCTAGAAGAAGAATGAATTAGAGAGGAAGAGAGGAACAATTTTTTAGAGTTTTGTGGACTCCCTTTTATAGGGAATAGGAGAGAGAGAATGACATCCAAGGGTGGATCCCCTTGAACGATTTTGTGGTGAGGTGGAGGAGAGAGAAGAGAGAAAACGTGTGGAGAGATCTCCCACAATTTTCTTGCCTTTTTTTCCCTATTTTTTCTCTTTTTTTCTATTTTTCTCTCTCTTCTTGCACAAGAAACCCCCCCTTGGCCGATTTTCCTTGCTTGGATTTGGACAATATTCTATTTTAAATGGAAAATTCCATCCATACCCTTGTCTTTTCTTTCTTTTTTTTTCTTCTTTCCTATTTTTTGTCTTTATTTTCTCTCTCTTCTTCAAACTTGCGTACAACTATCTTGGCCGACCTCCTTTAAGTGATGAGCAGGAGAGAGAAAATATTCTAAAAAAAACCTCAACAAAATGGCAGCTAAGAGGTTCGAACTTGAGACCTCCTAATAAGGAAGAGATTTTGCACACCACAACTCACCAACTACGCTAGATAGTTGTTGTTAGCAAAAACGAATCTTCAATCACTTAAGAATGTGGTCCATTGATCCTTGTTGGTATTTGAAATATTCCTTATACCCTTGGGACAACTACAGACGGGCTGGTTCTGCATCTCAGTTTAGTTCTGATCCATTATTCTTTTTCTTATCCAAAAAGAATAATCACTTGTACGGTTGACCAAACGAATGTGTACTTTTAATTGAACACGTCCATCTTGTTCAGAATTTCGTCCTCTTCGCAAGCATGAAAAAAAATAGACCTCTTTACCTGTAAAATTGGAGATATAGCGTCCGATAGTCCTTCAGGCATTGAAAGTATAAAACCTACAAAAAGAGAGTAAAACCCAAGGTAGCTCCATTCTAAATATGTAAAATGCATGATTTACTACCCTAGATTTCACACATAAATGTGCTCATCATTGGCATACTAGTTGCACCTTCTTAGCAGCTCGAGCATTGTGTCTGGCAGGTCGAGGGCCAAAGATCAGACTAGATCAGGATATGTAACCCCATTACACAATGCGCTATATGCTACTTTGTCTAGCATATTTTTCACTTCCAGTATTACCTTAGTAAATCGGGCGAGGAAATCCCGTATAGTCTCCCCGGACCTCTGTCGCATGTTCATCACGTTTTGCCAGGTTTGCTTCTGCTTCATGCTAGCTTGGAAACGGGTGAGGAATGCCCTCTTCAGTTCTTCATAGCTACAGATGGACCAAGGCCTCAAGTTCGACACCTATACTAGCGCGGCACCCTTTAGTGAAGTTGCATAAGCTTGACAGAGAGTTACATCCGATCTCCCATGGATTGTCATGGCTTAACTATAGTACAGGAGATGATCATAGGGATCTATGGTGTTGTCGTATGTGTTAAAGATGGACACCATGAAATTTGAAGGCAGCTCGACATCTATCAACTCATCGAATAGTGCATTATGGGCTGGGGTCACCATTATGTTAGTCGAGTGCCTCTGCCTCTGCATTCCTTCGATCCGCTCAGTAAGACTCTGGATGCACCATTCCAGGTCGTCCCTTCTCTCCTTAGCTTGACGGCCCGAGGAGCGAACATTTGCTTTTAGTTCACTAGGGCTTCTTCCACGATCCTGGCATCTATCAGGTTGGCCCTCTCCGTGTTGACGCGTAGCCCTAGCTGGCCTAGGTGGCGAGTTCTGGCGTCCTACCCTGGGTGGAGATCTATGGGCATCTCGTCTCTTGGGGCTCTACTCTCGAGTTGAATGACATGCCCTCCCGTTATGGGGAGGTGAAGGCCTTCGCTGTCATCTCTTGGTGGAAGATTGAGGTGGCACCGAGGTAAGTGTTCGTGATGTCCTAACAGACCCCCTCCTTGTTGTCGATTAAGGGGAGACACTATTATCAGGTGTTTTGTCTCGAGGTCGCCTGTCCAGAGCTGGTCTGGGCAGCTGAGTAGAACCTGTGCGGGGTACAAGAAGCGTCGAGCCGAACTGGTGTATGAAGTCCCGCACCAGGGTGTTAGTTGCCAACACCTACAACTATAGACTATGGATTTGTTCTTCCACAATCTGGTGGGTCATCTGAGATGAAGATCCTTGGCTAGATTGTTGAGGGCTTCAATCGCGATGCCCTCCCTCTCCTGGAGTAACCCCTACATCGGCTTGAACCTATGAAGGTCTGGGTATGGGCCTCTCTACTGTTGGGGCATTCTCTCAATCTACCATTGGAGGTGGGCGAGGTTCCTCTACTTGTTCAGGTAGCAAACCATGAGATGATCTTACTCATGTTGTAGTGGAGGAGACGACATTCTCACTTCTTAGTTGCATTGGTTCAAGTAGCTTTTCGTATCAGTTTCCCATGGACGGCACCAATCTGATACGGTAAAAATTGACCAGCCAATCATCCTTGCAGCTCCTGATGCTCTAGTAGATCTGCACAAAAGAGAAGACAGGGGAGAGCCGAGCTGACCCGATGGGGGACTCTCCGCTGCCTAAGTCAGATCTTTCCATAGCAGATACTCAAGAGAGTTTTTCTGTCAAAAGAAGTGATCGGTCCCCGATGATGGAGGCTTACCTTGGTATTTATAGGCTGCTAATGGAGGGAGAAAGAGGAACATTTGTGGAGAGTCCTTCTAGACCTGGAGTCCTTAAGGACAATGGCTCTATGATTCTAGGAATATTATGAATTCCAAGGCATATTCCAGAAATATTCCTCTCTTATCCTGAAGGCACAAGCCGTGAGAACTGTGGACACCTTGGTGATGTGAGTGGATTGACTCCTGCCCCTATAATCAGGGGTCACTTCCCTTGAATGTAGGAGTGGGCGTGTGTACATTTCTGGGTGCCTTATTTGATTGTGCCGAGCCAAGGTAGCAGGTCGGCCTGTGGAGATACCGAGGTGGAAGGTCAGCCTGTATAGAGACCAAGGTGGCAGGTCGACCCGTGAAGAGACTGAGGTGGCAGGTTGGCCTGAGGAGAGATCGAGGTGGCAGGTCGGCCTTAGGAGAGGCCGAGATAGTAGATCTGCATATACGCTTTAGCCGTGCTGAGGATGAGGACATATTTGGCCTCATCAAGAGCTTTCTTAGATTGTTAGAGAACATCTACATCTTACACCAAGCTAAGTTGAATAAAATGATTGCTCAAACCTTGCAGGGTTAGTAGGCAATGACACTGAAGCATCTTGATACATGGATGTTGTATTTACTGTAATGTAAAAAACACACAAGGGGCGTAACCCAGTGCATTTGGCCAGCTCTCACAACTGCAAGATCTTGGAGAAGGTCATAATGTACGTAGTCTTGCCTTTACTTCACAGAGAGGTTGTTTCCCAACTCGAACCCGTGACCGCTAGTTGACAACGGCGCAACTTAACTAGGTGAATGTTTGGATAGCTGTGGTGTAGTATCTGCATCTATTAAATTAAGGATGTAAGGCGTGTACACACACTCTCTCACCATGGAACCTCTTTCCCCTTCTTTCTTCAATTAGGGAGCCACCCCCTTCGTGCGTCAATTGGTTTGGCGTGGGAGATAACATTAAATGTAAGAGGGACTTGTAGATCTCGAGCCCTTGTTCTATATTTGTCATTATAAGATTAAGTTTTGGCTTAGGAAAAAAAATAAGAGATTAGAACTTCAACCCAGAAAGTAGAAAGTAGCTGGCTAAGTGAGCTGAGTCAAACTCCTCATAACATCTGAGTCAAACAGCAGTTAACTTAATCAAACAATTCAAAGGAGACATTGTATAACACAAAACCACAAAAGGAAATTGAAACTAAATGAAAGACTGGTTTTGCAAAAAGGGTTGAGTTTGAGTTTTTTAATCTTTCAGGGTTTGAACCCAAAACAACCATGGGAAAAGTTCATAAATGAATCTACTAATTAAGAGAAACTTGAAAGTCCATAAACCATAATCATACTCAACAAAAGAACAAAACATTTGATAGAACTCCAAAACAACGTTGCTAAGAGGAAGAGGAACAGCTCCCTACTGCATCTAAGTTCAGGGTTTGACAGAAAAGGCAAGAACACAGAATGACCTATTGAAGAACTAGTCTGGAAGCTGTGAGCCTGATAACAGACAGAGCATAAGCTGTGAAACTGGTCATAGGATGCCTTATTTACAACAAGCAGAGCAAAACTTGAGATATTTGCAACTGCACAGAAGCAAGCAATACTTATATTATCATAACCCACTCAAGACACAAAGCTTACAAGTCTTCCCCAAAAAAAATTGAATTGTGGGTTGTAGGGGTCTCCTGCAAGTTGGAACCTAGCAAGTCCTTGTGCAAATCCAATACCCATTTAAGTAACTAAACAAATGAAGCTAATTAAATGGCATGGTTTACTTGCTAGTATTCTTGCCTCTCCCTAGAACACTCTAATTGTAAATCTAAGTTCTTATTTTCATATCTAAATTTGAACCATCAAGGGAAACAAAAATAAGCTGCATCTGTATCCCAATTCACAACAACAACATAGCCTTATGCCAACTAAATGGGGTCAGCGTATCTGTATCCTGATTTATCAAGCAAAATTCATATCTTTTCTTTAGTCCAGGAAAAAAGAGTGAAGTTAAAAGGCCTTTTGACATTAACCAACCGATTGACTGAAGGACAATGATTCATAAAGAAATCAAGAACAATAGGAAGAAGAATGTGAATCTATAAATGTCATAAGAGCAAAATATAATTTCTACATTCAATTTAGGCTCATTTATTGTTTATATATTACCAACAGAACAAATCACCATAATGAAAGCTGGGTTCTAATACAACTGCAAAGAAACTAAGCAACATGTAAGCAAAATGTGGAGTCGATTTTTTAATATTTGTATTGGCAAGAACAGAAACGCATTCAAAGCTCTGAAGCAGTAAAAGGTGTAGTAGACTTTCATGAGCCAAATCAAGAAGAGGGAAGAAAAGGAAAAGTAAAGAAACATAAATCCAAACCAATCCATAAATAAAGGGGGAAACAGAAAATTTACATTTAAGAATCAAACAATACAGAATTGCCCCTTCCTCCATTGACTTTTAAGTAACAAAGAGAGTCCAGAAGTTACTGTATTATGTGGCATAAAATACAGAAGAAACTTTGGAAAATAAATTCATAACCCAAATGTTAGAGGGACAGAGAAGTAAAATATCCAGAACATTAGATATTACTGTTGGGGAGGGGAGATGGTAACGCTCCAGTCCAAAAAATTTCCATAAAAAAATTAAGCAGATGTAAGCAGTGTCTGTAAGTAGCACAGAAGTTCCAAAAGACAGTTTGGAATTCAGAGTATAATAAAGTATTACTATGGCAGGAAAAGTAATTCAAAGAGACTAAACGAATATAATGCATGTCCATTCAGCTAAGCCTTATCCACAAAAAATTCACCTGATTCACATCAATATTAATGGACTTCAAAAGAACAAAAATAAAGTACGAGAACTAAAGACAAATCAATCCTTAAAATCATAATTTGTGTACATGATTAAGCAGTCTGTCCGATGAAACCATCTCTACACACTGGAATGTACTGCACCTTGGGAAGACTATATAGAAGTGTCTTAAAACTGGATAGACCTTGTCAATGGCATCCATTTTACATCAGAACCCACCCTCCTACATTATTCCACACACAATGATTTCAGTTCTGAAAGGACCAGACGCAATTGTTGTGCATAGGCTATCATTGGCTATATTCCAAGTTTCCTGTGGCAATTCGTGAGATGTCAATCCAAGCATACCAAAGTATATGATAAGAAGCTTATGAGACAGCTCGATATAACATTTGAACCCAATTTCTTTCAGCAGAAGCAATTCTGTTCTTGCCATTTCCTTTTTCAGGTGACTCTGATGAGTACACCATGGTGAGGATTGTGAAATCAAACTTCACACAAACAAATTCAAGAGTAAGATATGCTCCAAAACAGGGAAATCGATGAAGAATGCTGGTTGGTAAGTGTGAACTTGATTAGAAATTTGTAGGAATCTCAACAGGGCCCCAACTCACAAATTTTTTCAAAGAAATTCTTCCACCAAAACATAAACTGAAAGAAAATTAGTTTCAGATGGTTCCTAATCTTCCAATTTTCAGTGATTCTAATGAGCTATAAAATTTCAAATAGACTACACTCTTACATATGTTGCAATTTACCATCTCAGTTCATTACATTTTCACACTTTCCTGTTTACAATGACTGCTAATAAAACTGCAGATTTGCACTGAATCAGTTTTGTTAAATTTTGTTCACAAGGTGTTCTGTAAGAATGCCTAATAAGTTTTGGGAAGCCTACTCCCATGCTCAAGTTCTTGCGAATCAATAGTTTTGAAGTATTTACTATGCATATGATTGATTTATATCAATTATATGACATTATAGTCGAAGGATTTACCATGCAAATGATTGATTGATATCAATTATATGACATTATTGTTGAACAGAGCAGAGCACAAAACCTTCCACCATTGATAACGAGTTTCCAATAAATATAAATAAAAAATAAAAAAATAAAACTTAGTTGTGCCTCTTAGATACCTTAGAATTCAATTTTCAATGGCTCTGAGGAGTACACCATGGTGAGGACTGTGAAATCAAAGTTCACACAAACAAATCCAAGACTAAGATCTGCCCCAAAACAAGGAAATTGATGAAGAATGCTGGTTGGTAAGCATGAACTTGATTAGAAATTTGTTGGAATCTCAACAGTGTTCCAATAGACAAACTTTTTTTTTTTAAGAAATTCTTCGACCAAAACCTAAACTAAAGATGAAAGAATATTTATGAAAATGCCGAATTGAATGCATTCTCACATATCTTGTAGCTAAAGTCTCAGTGCATTAAATTTCAAACTTTTCTGTTTACAAAGATGGTTAATAAAATTGCAGATTTGCAATGAATCACTTTTGTCAAATTTTTTTTATGAGGTGTTCTGTAAGAAGGCCTAATAAAATAGAAGAAACACAATGTTCTTTTTTTTGGTAAGGGGAAATTTTATTGCAAAAGAGGGCATGAGGAGCTCAACGCATCCTGATTACAAAGATCTAGAAGCCAAGGAGTGGAAAGTGGCCAATCTATCTTACATGCCATAGATAGGGCCTTCCGGGCTAGGGAATGAGCAACATCGTTTGCTTCCCTAGAGATAAAAGAGAAATTACATTCTCTACATTTGGAGGCAAGGATTTTGATATCAGAGACAATACCAAAAATGTCAATGGGGGGAAGAGGGGATTGCCTATTAATTGTATCTATAAGAGAGGCATTATCCGACTCCACAAAAATGTAAGGGAGAACTACAAGAATTCAACTACATATAAAAAGCCTACTTTTAAGAGATACAATATACACATTCTTGATAGGTCTTGCTATAATGCTTTCTCTTGTTTGCTGGATTAATAATGTTCAGTTTTGAAAATTACCAGCTACATCGTGTCTTGGCAGTCATCGCTGGACTTGTTGCTTGTCCCTACCTTCCTCTGCTCACTGGGGGAAGACCCAACCTGATACGTAACAAATGGTGACACTGAGAGCAAAACCTACAGCTGCTCCAACTCCGAAGGGAAGCCCAGACAAAGTAAATGTCTTTCGGGCCTTTTGGCTATCTAAGATAGGTGCATTATCAGAAAAGCAGGACAAGTTTATTAATGGACCACAAAGATTCTTGTTCCCCTCAAAGCTTGAGAGTGTGAAGGTCAGGAACTGGCCACCTGTAGGGATCATTCCAGATAACTGATTGTAAGCAACACTAAATGTTGAAAGAAAGTTGAGATTGACCAAGGAACCGGGTATAGTTCCTGATAGATTATTATGCGACAAATCCAAATGCTCCAAGTATATAATCCTTGACAATTCACTCTGAATGGTTCCATTGAGAAAGTTGAAACTCAAATCCAAAACTTGAAGTCTCTTCAGTTTTCCAAACTCAGGCCAAATAGGTCCAGTAAGCATGTTATTCATCAGGTTCAACGTCCGAGGAAAGCTTCCAATCTGTTTGTACAGCCATGGATGTTGTCCATGTGTCCTAAACAATGGAAAATCAAGCGAGGGTCCAGATGAGATATTTTCACTGATGAGGCCGTCTAATGTAGTCAAGCTTCTAGGCATTTCTCCAGAAAGGGAGTTGTTTGACAAATCCAAATAATAGAGATACTTCAGCTCACCCAAAGAGTGTGGAATCATTCCACCCAACTGGTTCCATGAGAGATCCAAGAGCAGCAAATTAGTGGACTTACTCAACCATGTCGGGATCGAACCAGTAAGACCGCAGTTTGCAATTATAAGGGTTTTCAGACTGCAGAGATTTAGGCTCCCTTCAGAAGGTAATTCCTCTTTATAGAAATTTGCTGAAAGAACCAGAGTTGTAAGTTTGCGGAATTTTTGTAGAACCCTAAAAGCGGTTGATATATTGTGGAGGCTGGTGTTAGAGAGTGACAGGGAAGATAGAGCCTTGAGGTTCATGAAGCTCTTAGGGATTGAGCTATTAATATAGTTTGCAGCAAGATTTATAGACCTCAGTTTTTTACAGGAGGAGAGAACATCAAAAATAGGGCCATGGAAGTTGTTAGAACCGATATCCAGGGATGTGAGAGAAGCCATAGCTGAGCAATTAAGATTGAGTGGACCACCAAGAGAATTCTGTCCCAGATTAAGGTAGTTGAGGGTTGGGGTATTGGAAAGGGAAATGGGTAAACCACCAAGTAATTTATTTGAATGGACTGAAAATCGTTCTAGCTGTTTAAGACTATCAAAAACATT
The DNA here is from genome assembly GCF_013358625.1 of Macadamia integrifolia. Taxonomy (NCBI): domain Eukaryota; kingdom Viridiplantae; phylum Streptophyta; class Magnoliopsida; order Proteales; family Proteaceae; genus Macadamia; species Macadamia integrifolia. Next base: position 16,259,418 of record NC_056557.1, read on the forward strand.
TGGGATCGATCCAGAGATGTTATTGGATGAGATGTCCAATTCCAGAAGGTTTGTCAAGTTACGAATCCCATCACTCAGAGACCCAGAAATCATGTTATCCTGAAGATACAATCTTCTCAATTTTGCTAGCAAAAATAAATCCGGGGGCAGAGTCCCGGAGAGATAATTTGAGTTAAGAGAAAGATACTGTAATGAAGTACAATTACCAAAACCAAGAGGAACATTTCCAAAGAAGTGATTCATGGAGAGATTAAGAATTTGAACTTGGTTTAATTTCTTACAGATACCAGTATTAATGGCACCTTCTAACAGATTCTCAGATATGTCAAGATGTTGAAGTGAGGGTAGATCGATTTCCAGAGGAAGCAAGCCAGAGAAACCATTATTGCTCAAGTCAAGGACTTCTAAGTTCTGCAAATTAAACAGATTAGAAGTAAGTTTACCTATGAACAAATTGTTGGAGAGATTGAGAAGCCTAATCTGATCTAGACCAGCCAAGGATTCAGATAAAGAACCTTTCAATCTTCTAAACCCAAGCTCCAACCCAACTACCCTTCTGCTGGAATCTGTAGAAGAAGAGCAAGTGACACCAACCCAATTACAGCAATAAGAAGGAACATTACTTCCCCACTCAGAAATCCCTGATTCCAAGCCCTTCATGAAATCCTCCAATGCTTTCAAGTCCTTGGAGTTACAGTTCTGGGTTTGAGAATTAGAAGCCTGTGCTTGGAAACAGAGCCACAGAAATACAAACAACACCCAGAAATTCCCATTGTTGCCCATGTTAAGCTATGATCAAAGAGTACCCTTCTTCCAAAACCTGGTTGCTTTGAGGTCCAATTTCATGGATTTCTTGCGTTCTTCACATTCAGAAGAAATGAAATCAGTGCAGAGGAAAGACCAACTCAACCATTCTTCCAATCAAATCTTTGAACCAAAAGTCACGCGGAGCAGGTTTGTCCGGATCAGGTTCCCGTGTAGGCGAAGGCTTCATACAGGCGTTGACTGATAAAAGCCCTATGACAGGAGTTATGAATGCGGTTTGATTTTTCAACGTTCCTTCCTTTGTTAGTTATGTCGATTTGTTTACCAAAAAAAAAATGTCGATTTGTTTGTCACGTGCTTGACTCCTTGTTAAAAAGAAAGTATTGTATTATTGTGAATTCACCTATTTTGGTGGGTTATTTATAATTTAAAGACAAATTATTGCTGCTATTTATTTATTATTATTATTTTTCTTTTTTCTGGGTAAAGCTATTGGTACTCATTAACTAGAAAGGGAGACACGCGAGTTGTTTTTCTGGAGTTAGCGGCTCAATTAATAGGATAATTGGGATACAAAGACCATGAGAGTCATTTTTAAAGGGATGGAGAAAGGGTCTGGAATAACAAGGCACTTAATTTTTCTAGAGCTAGTGGCTCAACCTATGAGGGGATTGAGAAATAAGGGGTTTGGGATTTAGATCCTCTTCAGCCAAGGGAGGCTAGAGATGGACCAACAAAACCCAAAATAGGAGAAAAAGTGAAACCTCTTATTTTCTCTCTCATGTTTTGTGTCTTGTTGGTATCTCTCCAAACACAAAAATAGCCTGCGGGGAGGCAATGAGCGACAATGAGGATCCAATGGCTAAGGTGCATGCTAGGGCCCTCCCAGCCATCGGATCCTCACTGCCACTCACCGCTCATTGCAGAGGATTTTGATCCCCTCTCTAAAAACCCCCGATTGGAGAGGATCTGAATCCAAAGACATGAGGGTCATTTTTAAAAGGGAGAGAGAGAGTGACATTGGCCGGCACATTGTTGGTCATCATTTTCCCTTGCTAACCTCTAATACTATGTAGAGAAGTTGGGACCTGGATCCTCTCAAGTGCTTCAGTACACTCAGTGTGTAGATGGTTGAAAACACTTAGTCACACACCCTTGGCCGTTTGCGCACTGAATGCACTAGGTGCACTTGAGAGGATCTTTTTCCAGGGAAGTTGTATTCATTTACATCAAAGGGTTTTTCATGTTAAAAAATTGGTATTCTCTTTATTGGTAATATTATTTAACGCACATTTTATTATTGTACTTTTCCATTAATTGCACGTGAGAAAGAAGTTTTGCCTTCCCAACAAGAAAGTTGGTGGAAAAATTACATTATTACACAAGATAATGTTTTAACTCAACAAATAAGGAAGGCAACTTTTGATACCATACAATAACCTTGAAATGTTACACAAGAAGATGTAATCCCAGATCCTCTTAGTCGTAGGCTTGTCCTACAGTTTCTTGTGAATTTTCATCATTTCCTTCTCATCACTTGTCATTCTCTCTTGAAATTTCCTTCTATAAAATTTTTAGTATGTACAAAGTTTTTTTTCTAATGATTCTAATGAATTGAGCATGAGATGAAAATTTATAAAGATATCCCCTTATGTAAGGGTGTTAATTGGTTCGGTTTCGGTTTAAATGGTACGGATCGGTTCAATTTACATTTATTTGATTAAAACCATAATTGCATCATTTACTAAATGGTTCCACTTTCTGAAACCGTGACCGTTTAGTAAACGGTTTCTAAATGGTGTCGGTTTCACGGTTTTAAATGGTTTCGATTTCGATTTGTTCCATACGGTTTGTAAAACGGTTCACAATTGGTTTGTTATAACTTGCAACCATCTCTAAACTGAAGATCATAAGCTTATCAAAAAATAATTAGCAACCACAAATAAGTGATTCTATATTAACGATGGTATGTCTTAATTTGATAATCTAGTGCTATTTCTTTGCATAGTCATTCTCAAACATTTAGAACTAATATTATACAACATCCAAATCCAGCCTTCTACAACATAAAATATTAAAATGACAGGTGGTTCAGTCAAAACGCCTCATCTATGATAACATAATAACATAGTAACATATATGGATTAGAAGTTCATGATCTAAAGCCTAAACTTGAACTGAATTGCAATAAATCATACCAAAGCAGGATGGGCACTTAATTTAATTGTTAATTGTTATACGGATTAATTGGATCAGTTTAAACGGTTTTAAAAGGTTTGGTTTAAACGGTTTCAATTTGCTTTGAAACCAACGGGTTCCGCGGTTAAAACTGACCCGACCCGTTTAGCTAATTGACCTAAAACTTGAAACCATAACCGCACCATTTACTAAACGGTTTTGCGGTTTCGATGTAAACGAATCGGTTTGGTTTAGGTAAATGGTTTCGGTTACAAATTCACATCCTTACCCTTATGTTATTTCATTAATCATGATTAATACTGTTATTAGGTTATATATGTGTTTTCTTTTTCTTTCGGTACTATTTATATGTTTGATAATTTATTTAGAAATGATAAAAATAGCCCTAAACTATACGGTTCTCTTTGATTTGATTTATATTTGTATTTATTTGGTTTATTTCTATTTTTACAAGTGTTTGGTATAATTTATAGCATTTATTTTTATTTATAATAAATTAGAATAAATCAAAAATCACAAATTACTCTCAAGCTATTTGTGATTTGCAGCAACAAATCATTTATGTTGATTTTGCTACCTTAACTGAGCACGTATGTTAAACTACTCAAAATTAATGGTTAATGAATAACTTCAGTATGTTTTATACTTTTCCAGTAAAAAACCCCACATCCTATCATCTATATCGCTCAAAGCTCAAAGCTAAAGGCGAAAACTGAAACTTATTTTCTCATTATATAATCTATTTTATAAATAGTAACCAAACAAATACTATTTGTGGTCCATAATTTATTATCACAAATAATTTCTAAAAAATAGTTAATAAATACAAATAGAAATCATCCCAAAGAGAGCTTAGTTGCAAAAAAAAGAAAAAGTTTGAGAACATAATGAACAATTAAGTTATTAAATTATGCAATTTTATTTGTGGTATTAATAGGTAGCAAGAGAGTTGGATCATTCTTGCAAAAATATCTAAATAAACCCTAAACGTATGCTATAGTCCCTAGAGTATGGGAAAAGGTTGGGCAAACCCTGGGTGTACGTAAGTTAGCATCCTCTGGGTCTATCTCTTTCTTCACCCTTTTTCCCTCCTATATGATGTTCCATCTTGTGCTGGTGCCGCCCGCTAGCTTACCACATACAGGTAGTGTGCATATCCCTCTCCCTTAAAGTATACTTACCTTGACAATTAGACAAAAAAACTATAATGAGTTTTTATACAATTGGCAAAACCATGTTCTAAATGTGATTACAACAAAACTAAAAATATAAATGCAAACATTTGAAGAAAGAACATCTTAATATCATTTTATTTATGTGATCTATTATTTAGAAGGGTGTTCTGTATTTATCCAAGTTGTGGAGTAGTCTGAAATTGTAACTAGACAATAATTACCTTTGTACAACATGAAATTAATCTTCATGGAAGGTCAATCCAACATATACAGCTTGGCAAGCTCTTGAGATATTCTCTTTCCCTCTTCAGTATTGAATGTAACTAAGATTTTAGACAAATTTCATTATGGAATTTTTAAAGTAAGATGCTTAAGGAATAACAACTCCCCAGTGCAATTGGTGAACGATGGTGTACAAAAATTCCATGTTCACCACGAAGTCTCCTGAAGAGATGACACCATAGGAAGCATTGGGTGCAGCCATGGTTCCTTCCATGAGTATTTACAGATATTTGGCCCCTCTTGCCACCCAAGTGAGAGTTAATCCCCAGTAAGTGTCAGATAGTTGGTTCATTATGTAGGAGAAAAAACAATATTGTCCAAGGATGGAATTTTTGATATTTTGAAATGCCATGAACTTGCTATGTGACCAGTATACTTGGTATAACAAAAATTTAGTGATGCACTTCGAATATCTTACTTAGATCCCACATAGGCAGCACAGTTGGTTTAACAGTATTTGTAGTTGTGCCAAAACTATTTTTGTTTTAGTGTTCTCCAAATGAGTTACTGAATCTTTTCTAATTCAGAAATACATTTTACGCCGTGTTACCAAACGTGTTTCTTCCTTACAAAAGTACTCCCTAAGAACAGAAACAAGAAAAAAACTACTTCCGAGTCAGAAGCAGAAAAGCAGAAATTTTATCATACCAAGTCTAATTAGCCTCTGATATGATTCCATTTTAGAACAAAAGGAGGTTATGATATCAATGCCAGGATCCACTTCAATGGTTTCATGGATCCTAAAATAGGATCAGGTAAATTCATAGGACCTAAGACAAGCTCTTCATGTTCATAAGACTACCAGGAATTGTTCTTAGGAGATTGGCCCTCGAGTGCAAAGGCAGAAGGGAGCTTGACTCCAAGATCCACCCATCGAGCAGGGACGAACGTCGAACTTAGTGATCCGATGATGCCGAGTGGAAGGGCCTTTCATCCCAGAAAGAGCGAGACCAAATAACACAAACTTATACCATGAAAAGTTCCAACCTACAGACCTTTGTATGTGAGTAAACTTTAAAACCCTCAAGAAAGAACAACGATGTTGAAATCTCTCTCTATCCCAAAATTTTTACTCTTCCTCCATCCAAGTCCTCAAGAATACAACCTCTCTTACAATCCTCAAATTCATTATTACATCATCTCTTCTTACTCCCTCTCCATTTCATTTCTTGCACACCTCTCTTGCCATTCTAGTATCCTACTTCCATACTCAAGCAGCCAGGACTAAAGGTCTACAGGCCATCGTTTAGGGACTTTGAAGACGGTCATGATTGTGGCTTCAATACAAACTGAACCATCTGATTGCATTACCTGCACATCCTCAAAGTTCACCTGATTAGAGTGTGTTTGGTGTAATCACCTATATGCTTTGTCCTCGAAGCCTAAATTAGCCTTCGAAGAAGATTGTTCACAACCAGACATGAGTGTAGTGCATTCCCATCAGCTTAAGAAGAGAGTAATATGCTTCATCCCCTTTTAAGTCTAAAATTAGATATTGAAGAAGATTGTTCACAACCATACACAAGGCGTAGAAAGGCAAAGAAGCATTTCCTCCACTGGTCCTCATATGGCAATTTGATTAAAAGTTTAAAATATGATAAGGTAAACAAGAACAGAGGAGTGCCACTAACCTCTCTGTTGTCAACAGAAGGTTCCAATGAAGCACCTACCAGCCATTTGCTAATTGAAGTGCAGAAGATAGACCCTAATTAAAAAAAGGGCAGCAACCTAAACATTTTATTAAAACACTTATAGCTTTGTGTTAGAGGTAGCACCTGCCAAATAAAAAATAGAGTCAAATTCCAGGAACTTTCAGGGAGCATTAGTAAGCTTAAGAAGTACTTCTTCCAAGGTACAACTGCATACTTCTTCAGATAACAAGGAAGGAGTACATTCAACAAAGTATCAAATTTCAATTTCGATGAAATGGAAACATTTCTTTTCTAGCTCTATTTCTTTCGATTGACAGAATCAGTATTTCGTTCTTTCACAATCTCGTTCGTACATAGTCATACACGTGATCAGGAACAGACATTAATTTTGGACTTGCTCCCATCCTGGCACTTACATTTGAAATGATAAACAGCCACACCAATTCGAGAGCCAGAGGAAGGAGGGTCTGAATGTATCATGTCAATGTCAAACAACTTCCTTGCCTTCTTGAAGAAGACAGAGTCCTTCTTCTTCCACCTCTTCAAATGGGCCATCACAAATACTGTGTTGTTTCTCAAGTAGAATTGGAGGGTCTTGAGAAGAGGATCAAAGAGATGATCTTGGTAAACTACATCTGAAGCCAATAAGAGATCAAACTCTCGGCCTATTGATTCCATATCCTCAGCCTCTCCCCATCGAAGTGCTGCAACATTAATGGTTCCACCATTCAAGGTCAATGTGTTGCAGTTAGCATCAACATTGAATTGGAGGTTGGGGACTACATAAGGGAGATCAGTGAGGGTAACACTGGCACCGAGGGTGGCAGCAGCAGTAATTCCAACCAAACCAGTACCTGAACCAAGTTCGAGGATACGGAGAGGACTGTTTTGACTGACATTGGAGAAGGCAGAGAATATCAAAGTCAAGGGGCTGCTGCTAGGATCAAGTCGGTATTTGTCCAGATGGTTGACAAGTGATTTTGCTGCAGGCCAGAGTTTGAAGGGAATTCCTTCAGAGGGGACTTGCCTAATCATCACACTTGATTTTATTGAACCAAGAAAGTAATGCTGCTCTAGCTCCTCCTGTACATCTGTGTCTTCTCCAACCAACGTTGCTTCTCTTCCCTCTTCTTCTTCCTCCAACACATCTCCTTGTAAAACGTTCATGAAGTTTAGATCATCTTCCTCATCACTTTTTATGGTCATCTTGATACTCGGCTACTTTTCCTGCTAGTGTTTTACTTTCCCAAATCCCAACTGGTGTTTCTACCAAGAAGAATCCATTATTACTTTTTATACTCTTCCAAGTTTTTGAATGAAATTGAAAATCAGTTAGTCCTTAGACCATCTGATGAGTGAATAACAAACAATAGGCCACAATCGAGGTCCAATATCATAAAGAAGCCAAAAATGAAAAACAAACCAAGAAAACTATTTAGGTTAAAAAAAAAATAAATGATGTCTCAAGGGTCCTGTTGTAATGCTTCAATTCCACCTAACACAATAGTTTGAATTTTCAAGAAGCATTGTCATAGAAAAACAACATTGGGAATAACATTTCATTAATGATTTATTCAGAGACAAAAACGAACAGGAATGGATGACATTCTGGAAATCTCCAGTAAAGAACAGGAATCCAATTGCTATTACAGTTCATTCTTCATGATTGATAGAGTCTATATCACAAAGCGTTAAGCGCAGAAATCAAATTCAAAAATTGCTGTGTAAGAGCAACAATCCAAACCCTATTACATACATTACGAACAATGAAACCTAATAACATATCAATCATCGATCACATTCATCCATCAAGAACACTTACCAAGTTATTTTGACTGAACTGATGAAGATTCAAGAACTGAAAGTTGAAACCCACTTTGTATGAAAGTAAATTCTAGGTGATTACAAGACAAAAAAGCTACCCGAACCACAGCTAATAGAGCTTCTTCCATGGCGGCGAATGCTCTCCGACAAGACTACCCAGCCAATTCTAACAGGGTCAAAAGATAGAAGAACATTGTATATATATACTCCGCAAACAGGAGATTTATGCGGGGCGATGTTAGGGACTAGTGAAACAATGCATAGTTTTAAAAATCGATTCGGATTCGGTCAAAATCGAAATCGCCCGGATTGGATCGGTGTCAGTCGATACTGATCCCAAGTTTGACCGATTCAATACCGATCCATCTACGGCAAAAAGTTTCAAAAAAATTGGAAAAAAGAAAAAGATAAATTCATTCAACGATCCAAACAAGTGTGAAAATCGTGTGCAGCCACTGCACTAGTGCAGTGAGCATCCGGTGGCTGGGAGCTTCTTGGAACGCGTGCCTGCTTTGGGTTGTCCAATATTCATTGCACTTCACCACTCGTTACAGAGGATGTGGACTCTCCAAACAATCCAATTTACAATCCTGCACAATCCAATCCATTCTTTATTCAATCCCCAACTACTTAATGCCATGCTTTGCTCTTCCTAAAAGAATATGTCATAGCATTGATTCTATTTGTTCCTGTTTTTGGACTCGATCACTTCCTCAAGGAAATTCCATCTCATTTCTCGAAAGAAAGTTTGCATGCCTACCTCTTCCGATGGTCTGGGTTTGAGGGATGCTCATACCCAAAACATGGCTCTTCTCTTAAAACTTGGGTGGCTTTTGCTCTATGAGAATTCTTCTCTTTGGGCTAGAATCCTGAAGGCGAAATATTTCCCTCATACTTCTCTATTTGCTCCTTCTACACTGAAAAAAATGGGTTCTCGGACTTGGAATAGTATTGCTTCAATCATTCTTATACTTAAAAAATTTGTTCTTATTAAAGTGGGTTCTAATTATTCCCCCTACTTTTGGTTTGACCCTTGGGTTCCGTCCATTCCGGAGCAACAACTCCCGGTCCATTTGATCTTACCTACTCCAAATTTTACTATTGATAAGGTGATTGCTAATAACTTGTGAAATGTCTGACTTTCTTTCTAATTTGGTCCCCATTAATATTATTAATGAAATTCTTAAAATTCGCCACTTGATAAATGGTGATGTAAGTTATCTACTAATGGACCTTTTTCTACTTGGAAAGTTGCTAAATTTCTTCTTGCAAATCAAAATCATGGTGAGGGCTCTCTTGCTCATTCGCTCCCACGGCATTGGTGGAGGTTTCTTTGGAAACTTCGGGTTCACCTGAAATTTAAAATTTTCTTTTGAAGGGTTTTGATGAATGGTATTCCAGTTAAAGAAAAGTTGGGTAAATGGATTCCAATTGACACTACTTATTTACTTTGTGGTAAATATAATGAATCGGTTTCTCACCTTTTCTTTTTTGTGATTTTGTTGACAGAATTTGGGCTAATGGCCCTCTTGGTTTGAGAATCAAAAGTCTTAATTTACATAGAATTTTGGATGTGATGAAGCATCTTTTCCTCCATGTGCATCTTCTAAGTACAGATCGTCATTGGGTTTTCAGTGTTATGGCTGTCACTATTTAGTTCATCTGGTTGCGTAGAAACAGTATTCTTGCTGAAGAATCCAGTCCTAAGCCGGATGTTATTCTACATAACATTAATTGTTGGATTTCTTCTTTGAATATATCTCCTATGACTGACTCTGTTGATTCTGTGCTCCCATTTGCAGATGATCCTGCAGACATCTTAAAAAGATACCCAGCTCCCCCTTTTTTTGAATTATCGCGTTATAACATGTGTTAGGTGTATATAATGACTTGGATAAAACTTATGGTTGGGCCTATGCTATAGTTTTTCAAGGAAAAATTCGGTTTTTAAGAATTGGAATTTCTAATACTACTTCTGCACTGGAGACAGAAGCTTTTTGCATCCAACAGGGTCTTAAGATGGCAATGTCTAAGGGGTGGACTATAGGTCAAGTTTGGTTCTCATGCAAGGATTTACTTCAGCTTATTCCGCAGCCTTTCAACACGTTTTGGCCGCTTCTTTCATTTCCTATCTTTTTGGAAATTTATGATAATTTCAGTTTTGTCCCTTATGTGTATAAATGTAATAACTCTACTCATCCTATGGTATGTTTAGTGGATCTAGCTACCAGTGTTAGGATAGGCATCCGTCCTTTCTTTTCTGATGATCACCATGTACTCTCTGCTTATTAACTTATATATTGCTGCTTTTCATAAAATAAAAAAAATAAAAAAAGGAATATTGCATAAAATTAATGTATAAGACATTCAAAAATTTAATTAAAATCCAAAAAATATAATTTAGGGGTTTTTTATATTAACAAGGGGCAAGAGATTCATAGGTTTAAAAACCAAGTAAATTTAATTTATTTTCATATGATTTTTTTTTTTTATCTAGAAGCAAATATAGTCTATAAAATAATGTTTTGTGTTTGAAAAGTATTTGAAATTGAATAGCGTAAAAATGAAATTGAGCAAATTCTATATCCGGGTGCCCATTTTTTAAGTGCAAAAATAAAATTGAGTGCAGTTACACTCGGAACATTTAAAATGGAACTAAGCTCTTCCACCTAAAAAAAAAAAAAAAATTAATTGAAACTGTAGCTCCAAAATGTTATCTTTGAAATCCTGTCTATTAAGGGTAAGGAATTAAAATAATATTATAATGCATTATGGGAAATAGAAAGTGAACCCTTGCTCTTGTCTCTTCCTTTCCACTCATCCCTCTAGTGTCCAACGTAGGGATGCAAGTTTGGCTTCGAGAGACTGAGCCTGCTTTGAAACCAACAGAGCCTGCTTAGGTTAGGGCTGTGATTTCTAGGCAGTCAGGCTAAGCCTAGAGTAGTCAGGCTGAGCCTAGAGTGAGATCTTGATCTGAGCCCACCCATCCTAGTATATGTTTTTTTTTTTTTTTTTTTATCAGAAGAAAGAAAATTCAATAATTATATATGGCTAAGTGCATCAATGTTTAGATTAGTGATGTTTATGTGTGAGAGTTTGGTAATGATATTAATCGCAACAAGGCGCATGAGTATGACTACTTTGTTTATAGGTCTGTGCATGTAAGCTGGTATAGATACAAAATTATGAACATCAAGAAAGAGAGAGACTGTGCTCCAAGGCCATGTTGTAGTAGTGCTTTCAAGAAGTGTGTGATTCAGTGCCTCCAAATTGCTCCTTACCTCCCTTATATTCCACCCATCATTGCATGCTCATTTCAGCCCATATAGAAATCCTCTAGCACTAGCTTCAAAAGTTTCACCTTTCATCATGTAATCAGCATAACATGAGACACATCTTCTATTGTTAATAATGCAAGTAACCTAGGCAGAGATGGGTTTTATTAGTATTAGTGGTAGCTGAACATACAAGTACGGGTCTAGGTAGGGTAGGAAAACATATTATATCAGGAACTATTGGTTGGGGAGAAATCACCTAGTTCCTAATAGTTTGACAGTGATTGTCAATCCATTGCTTGATGGGGTTGAGGACAAAAAAGGGGTTAGGTTTTTCATGAGAAAAAATGACTTTATTTTTATGTGTCCATAGGAAATAGCAGATTATAATAAAAATAGTAAAAAAGTTATTCAGATCATCTGCAGGTATAATATTAGAATTAAAAAGAGACATTATAAGAGACTTCAAAAATAAAGCACAGAAGTTTTCTGTTCTCAAACCCAATGGAACAACTGTCCATATTCTCTTGGAAAATTCACACAAAAGGAAGATGTGCCAAAGAGATTCATGATGAGTTTGGCAAAGTCCACAGATTTGATCAACATCTATCCATTTTCCCAGAATGTCTTTAGTAGGGATTCCACCAAGAGCATCTCTTTTGAAAAAAGCTTAAATTTTGGCATCCTAGTATATGTTTATAGGTGAAATGAACACTTCCTGGTCACACGACCCCTACACTAGAGTGGGAACCATTGAGGGGTCACATGGGCATAAACACAAGGGGGTGGGATTTTTGGATTTCACAGGAGTGGAGACATCATATTGCCACCCTCTATGTCGGTGCAAGGGCTACATGACCAAGGAGCTATTTTCCCCATATAAATAAAGGGAGAGGGTTCCCTAAAAGTCAACATGGCCCCTACATCAATGCATGGGCTAGTGGAAGCACCAGTAGAAGCATCAAGAAGGGCAAGATTTCTGCCTTACAAGAGGTTTGGGGCGGTCATCACCCCCACTATGTTGGGGATAGGGGCCACGTTACTTTTAGGCTTCTTTTTCCCAAATATAAATATACAACAATATATATAATTATAGGGACAATGTTTTTTATTTTGGGAGCAAATGGTGTGCCAAGAGCTCTATTGAGCAACTATTGATTCCTTGATAATAGAAAATTCTGTTGAGGCAGGTACAAGAGGTCTCCTATTTGCGACACAACTGGCTAAGTTGAAGGGTTGAGACGTTAATAAAATCTAGAGCAACTAGGAAGATTTACATCACTTGCTTTTTGACCTAACAATTACCTCATGACCTTTGAGTATAGCACCTTTATTTTTGAATATTTATAATATTTTACATAACTTTACTTTTTGTCTCAAGCCTACAAATGAGGTCATTGTTCTTTTGGCCAAATTAACCCACCAAACACTTATAAACAAAACATCTTATGTATGTTTGTAATCCTGAAAACATTGGACTCCCTCTGTTACTTTAATCGTAATTTTATTTTCGAATAAAAAAAAATGCCTCAAGGCCTTATGCCCTTTGTCTCTCTCTCTCTCCTCATACGCTTGTGTGCAATTCTGGGTAAAAGGAGAGTAGTATTACTGGAAAACCCTTCAAATAGTGGGCTGGGAAGGGGAATTCAATGGGAAGAGGGTACAATAATATGAGTGGGGGCGTGCAGTTTCAATTTTGCGCAGCTGTTATGGGGATCTTTTCCTCATTACTTGGATATAACCATCTAATATCAAATTGGGAAAACAGTTCTCTGAGTCAACGTGGCTAGGACTCTCTCTCTCTCTCTCTCGTCTGCTAGGCATTTAAAGTAGCTCATGAATTGCCATGGTGTAACCATAGATGAATCCTTTTAATAGAAGACTGCCACCCAAAACAAAGTGTCTGAAAAGTGAGTTCAATTGACAAAACTACAATATTGCCAAAAGATTTCACTTCACTGAAACAGCATTAATATTATAATTTTTTGAAAAAAATAAAGCTGAAAGGTTACGTGACCCTTGCACCAAGACATTGAGGGGGTGAAATGACTGTGACCCATCCTGAAAAGTGAAAATGTCATCCTTGTTGATGCTTCCACTTGCATTCCATTGGCCTCCACGCTGCCTTTCGAAGAACTCACCCTAATTTCTTTGATGAAACATTACTATAAATCTATAAAACTTTAAACCCCCTTTTTAAACACTTGTTACGTATATACTATTGATATTTGAGTAAAAATCATTATAGTGTCCTCTATCACATAGGGCCTAATCAGACCCATGCAAGTCATACTGTTATGAGAAAATAAAACCCTAATTATGATAACCAACCCCCCCCCCCCCCTCCTCTTCTTAGTTCAAGAATTTTCTTCAAGTGTATTGGATCATGACCATCCCCCAAGTATGACAACATGACAAGATACATAATTACATTACATCTGAAGAGTGACCACAAACAAAAACCCTCAACAAATCCCTAAAAAAATTTATGATCCCTCAAGTATCTCAGCATGACAAGACACATAATTACATTTCCTCTGAAGAGTGACCACAAACAAAACCACCCAACAAATCCCTAAAATAATTCACCTCCTAAGGGACGTAACTATCATTGGAAAATGAAGATGGTAAAAACAAGTGCTATACTGTTACTTTGTCTTACAAAACTTACTTTGATTTGTCAGTTAATGTAACCAGCGATCTGAGTGTACCTGGTCCAATACTGTCAGCAAGAACACCCATTTCTGAAATCTGAAGGGACTTCTCCTTCACAAAACTTTGTAGTTTCTTCGTATCATAGTCAAGTCGTTCTTGATCTGCAGACCCAATAAAAAAAAATATTTATTAAAAAAATAAATAAATAAATAAATAAAAATTATTATTATTACCACAAAATAATATAGAGAAAATAATAAATAGGGCAAACCACTTTAAAAGAAATGGTTATCAAACTCATGAATTGGTGTTTTCCATTGCACTTCAGCATCCATTTGTTCTCAACCATTTTGTCCCCTTTATTTTAGTTTCATTTCCTTGGTAGATCTTCAAAGCTTTACTTTGGAACAAGGTTGGGATGAAATTTAGCATATGAGCAGTGGACATTGGGTCCCTAGCTCAAAAAATTTGGGCCCATCTAACCATATCAAATATTAGGGCTGCGCAGAAAGCCCTTCCTATGTGTGTCATGCAGGAAAACCAAGCCAGCTACTTTTTATACCCCTTAAAATAAGAGGGGCGGGGCGCTGATTCCATACAGTATTATAGTGGTTTCAGAATAATAAGATGGATTTTCTCTGAGAATGTCCTAAAAACTGCCTTGAACATATCATCAATTAAGGAAACGATCCAGGGAGGTAAGAGAAAAAGAAAACCTTTCTCCAATATTGTATGAGCTGCGTGAAATGGAATCTGTGCAAAGACATCTGTCCCTGGGAATATCATCCAAGTATGCTCCTTTGAATCATGATTTCCACATGTGGTGCAAACCTCCTTCACCAGAGGCCTTGATTCAGGATCTTTGATCTCCCTCATTATTGACTCAAAAGGGGATGGCACACTGGTCTTTGTAGTTCGTGCTCTCTTCCGAAGTGCTGTCAGTGCCTCTCTATTTCCATTTCTAGCTCTATCATTTTCAACTAGCTACATTTCCCACCAGAATTCATCATAACATTTGACAAATGTTTGGAATGCAAATTTTATTTTTCTTCTAAACATGACATGAAAACTTTTAATTACCTGGTGTCTCGCCAAAAGAAGTCTCTCAGCTTCAGTCTCAACCTCAATTAAGTTCTGTTGCAGTTGCCTCATAGGGTCATCCATTTTGATCCAATGAAAACAGATCCTATGAAAATCATCTTGAATAAGGAGAGTTGTTGAAAACTAAGCAGATAATCAAGCAAAAACAGATGTAAAGGCAAAGAGAGGATACGTATAATGGGAAGCATATCAGGAAAAACGATCTCAAACAATTTTATGACGACGAAAAAAGCTAGAAATATGATGGAAAATGGAGAAAAGAACAAGAAATATACATAAAATTATCAAACCAAGCTCAAGGGCTCCTGTTCTCCCCTTTGTTTCCTTCTATTTCTCCTTCCCCCCCCCCCCCCCCCCCCCCCTTTTTATTTATTTATTTTTACAACATTTTTTTCGGGGGAAGAAACCTTGGTTTCAGTTGGAAATAGGAGGAGATGCATATAACTGTATTTAGTTTTCAGGCATGGGGGTGTGGGATTGCAACATCATCAATCAAGGTATTCACAACAGTTGCAGGTCCAGAATAAAAGAGAGATCGTATCTCAGCAAGCAAAACTCAGAAATAGATGAAAACCTGATCAAAAGGGCTAAACAAACTAGAGGAACAATCTATTCAAATCTCAACCAATTCTAATGATGGAATCGGGAGATAATGAAGAGTTTATGTTGAACAAGGAAACTAAAGAATATAAGCATCCAATGGTTAGAATATGTTGAACATCTGTACAATTCATGGATAATTAGGTTCTGATGATCAATAACCAATCCAACAGAATATAGATGCTCAAATAAGAAAATCAGGAACTGAATTCTGTATTGACCTGAGTTCAGCAACTTAGAAAGATGGAAGAAGATTGGAAGAAAGGAGGATATGTCCTGGGAATCACCACCAACCAATCTATTGAATCACCACAACAGGGCCTGCCGAATTACCACTCAAGCTTGGGCATGGCCCATGTCATACCATGCGATGCAAAGTTCAGGCCTGAATCATCTGAAAATTTAGTAGTTCAAGCTTGGGTCAAATTAATTAAATAAGATTCCTTTTTTATTTTTATTGGTAATTAATAATATTTTCAAACAGTTTACTAGGGCATAAGCAAATTATATGGATCCAAAATCAGTTCAAAATTCAATCTGAGTTAGGAACCAGATCCGACATTAATTAATGCACCTGTTCCATATTTGACCTAAGAATCAGATGGATCTGGATCCTATCAGGTCAGATAAGGGGATTAGTGCTTTATTGTAAGCAATTCTAGACATAACAAATAGATAGGTCTCACCTTCCCCAAGATCTCAATGAATATAAGGATCCAAGACAGTAACATAGACCCAACCAGACTTCAAAGAATATACGTTTTTAAGATAAATAGAATAGATGTAAGCTGCAGGGCTCAGCTTGTGGTCACTACCTTATATGCATTACTTTTGAGGACCAACAAAATTTAAAAAATCAAACACATGGCAGGTGCCCAGACCATTACACTAGTCCTGTGACATCAGCCGGTCCCATCCACCAATCCATGCAAATAAATCATTAATATAGTTATACAACTAGAAATAAGTTATTGTCAATGGAAAACTATTTCCTAGGCATTATAAAGCATAAACCAAATGAAGAAGAGGGAGAGAGATGAATTTCAAAAATGCTAACATCTCCATCATTCTTTGCAGAAATTTTAAGTTCCGGAAAACACAAGTTTCTTAGTTGAATCCTTCCAAGTCTACATGATGTTTTGATGAATTTTTTAGTTCCAGAAATCACATAAGCTTCTTAGTTGAATCTTTCCAAGGCTATAGGCATAGTCACAGAGTATATGAGAGCATGTGATGTAGATCCACATTATGGAAAGAAATATGAGAGGAAGAAGGGTCCCGCCTTAGTCCACCTAAGAGGCTAGGGTCCAGCCAAGAAGCCAGCCGAACCCCTACTTGGTCCATCTGAGTGGCTAAGTACAAATAAGGGCCAATTTGGGCCCATCGGCTAGGGGAATAATTAGTAGTTGTTTTTAATTAATTAATGGGCCATTGGGCCCATCGAGTTGAGTAAGTGGTATGTCGAGTCTAAATTGTCTTAGGACTCTATTTGTTTTCCACATAGGTTTATTATTCCTAGTCCAATTTTGAATTCCTAGCATAGTTTTTAAGGCGCTGCTAAGGCGATGCGGTCTAGAGATGGTAAGGCAGTACTCCGCCTTACGTGAAGTGGCGCCTTATGGGTTTTTTTTTTTTAAACACATTTTAAAATTACTTGATAAAGATTCTGAATATAGATTTTTTATTGGTAGGTGTATGGTTTTGTTAACACTTGAGATGTATGAGATCAGCTTTACTCCACCAAAAATAACCAAAACAAATAAAACAAAAACACGATTCACAAACAAGGTTTGGATTTTGTCAAGGGTTTTAAGAAAGGGCTTTGAGAAGGAATCAAAGAACAAGGAAGAACCACTGATCCAGGCGACCATTTTGCTCCAGCAGCTGTGAGCTTCATTCTTCTTTGACAAGAGTATAAATATAGTGGATGACCTTAGGGCCTAGGCACTCATTTTGGCATCATAGAGGTAAGTATAATAAATACTTGTATTTTTTGTCTTCTTTAATTTATATTTATAATTTTGTTTCATAATTATGTATTTATATTATATGTTAATATGTTATGATGGTTGATGAAGATGAACTTAGTTTATTTACTTTATTGATTTGTTTTCTTGATGAATATCTTACATTGGTATAAATATGAACCTTTAATATTTATTTAACATGAGTAATAAGATTCAATTAGGATTTGAGCCAAATAGATTGGTTTTATAAAAAAATTTACACAGGAACGCTTTAGTCGATAAGACGACGCTTTATGCCCGCCTTATCGCTAAGGCACTCCGAAAGACCCTCAAACGCCTCCGTCGCCTTACCGCCTTAAAAACTATGATTCCTAGTTGTAGTAGAAGTGTCTAGTCCTATTGGGAAACTAGCTTCTAGTTGAAGTAGGAGTGTCTAGTCCTACTGGGAAACTAACTCCTAGTAGTAGTTTGATTGCTATTCTGCCTTCTATAAATAGAGGAGCCTATGTACTCATAATTTCATATTTGAATAAAGAATAATTGCAGTCAATTGCTTAGAACAGCAGGGATAGCTGTGGGTGAGAAGCCCGGGCCGAGACAACCTCTCCTTCCCCACTTTTCACTTTGTTTCTTCTAGTTTAAAGTTTTCTATTTTATCCTAAAGTTACTGCTGTTGAAGTATACGATTGTTGTGAGTATTCAAAAGTTCAGATCTGTCCAAGTTACAAAACAAATTTGATTCTCTCCTGAAGCCTGCGATTATTTCTCCTAGGTCAAAAAATCAAGAAAGCTTGTAACTTCACAACCAGCCGTTAGAATCCTCTAAACTTTAGGGGTTTTTGTACCCTCCCTATGGACTATCTACGCCCAATAGTGCAGCTCAATCGGACTCCTACAGACTTGGCCGCACCTCTCTCTCTCCAACTCTATAACAGGTCTTTCTCTCTCCCATCAGGTTGTGTTTTGGGCTGGTTTTGCTCCTATATGGGTATTGTATCCTTGGGGGTTTATTTGATGGTATTATTTCTTTGTTTTCTGGTCCTATTGGTATTGTTTGGGGTTATAAATTGCTGGGGTAGTTTCTTGTAATCTACTCCTGCATTAGCATGTCTATGGGTGTGTCCATAGACCTCCATACCGTGGAATTATATTTATCCAAGCATATCTTTGTTACTCTCCTATTGGGTTTAGGGTAGTTGTTAGCTAAGTTAGTGCTAGTTTCCTTTTTGTTTATGCCTTCAAGTTTTCCTATCTGTGTTACAACTTGGTAATAGATAGTCTATGTATTGAATGAAAAGGGCAGTCCGAACCACACGATTGTGACTCCCAAGTTACACCAATCTCGTTGTCCGTCTCTTCTTTCTTCTTTTCTGATTCTTATTCTAAAATTTTTACATGGTATTAGAGCCATGAAGAAAAAGAAGAAGAACAAGTGTTCTGTGTTTGTCTATGTTTCTGACGAGTGACTTCTGTTTTGGTTTTGAATCCGCTATGCTATCGTTGTTTGCTGTTCTGCTATCTGTTTTTTGTTCACTCATTCTGTATTGTTTGTTCCTACAGTTGCTGAAGAAATTCATAACCACGTCAGTTTGAAGATCATTCTCTGCTACTTCAAGTGGTCTGACTTGGGTGCTGATTGCTATCCATTCCTGCAATCGATTTGCACCGCCAGTAACATAGGTATCTCCCTTACTGCTGCTATCGATTGAATCTAGAAGAGAGTACGGGTTTTAGGGCTTCTGCCGCAAATCTTGAAGAGCTGATCAATCTGATTCTGAGGATTCCGGTTTTATTGTCAATTGCTACTGCCATCACTTGATCGCAAGAAGAAGATTTTCAGTTGGCTTGCCTAGAGTATTCCGCGTCTGTCGCTTAGAAATATGCTACCGCTGCTCTCTCTTTCTGCTACTTCGTTGGATGCTACTGGAATTGCAAGTGTTTAACCTACTTCTGTGTTCTTCACCGCTGCCTCTTGATCAAAGGTGGAAGAGTTCTGATTCTTCGATTGTTGTCACTCCTTGATCTGGTTTTCTTTGCAAGATTACTTCCCACCTTGCGAGGTAATCTCATTGGTACTAGGTCTGCCGCCTAGTGCCCTATTGAGAAGAAGAGATCAATCACCTTCTTCTATTTTCTGGTCTCTGAACTACCCCCATATATGGGTAATTAAACTTAGATAATAACTCACCGTGGTAGACAAACTCCTCACGGTAGTTCTTTGAACCCTTTCCTTTATATCTGTTTTTTCCAGATTTTTAACCCTCACTTTCTCTTTATTCTCCATTATGTTTGTTTTATTTTCTCCTCCAAGTTTACCCTTTTGCCTTGGGCTGTGTTTTTCATTGGATTTCAATTAAATTATAGCTATGCCATCCCTTTTTCATCCTTAAGATATTTTACAATTCTGGGATTCCTCCCTTTTATTTACCAAAATAACCCCTTGAAAAAAATTCTGGTATTGCCTATTGTGTATTTGAGTGGGTCCATAGTTGTCACGGCGCCAAGGCGGTGGAGGGTTGTCTAAGCGCTTAGGCGAGAAGGCGCCCGCCTTAGGGCGAACTAGGCGAACAAGTGTTATTTTTTATTTTTCCTATTTTCTAACATTATTTAGTAAGTTATATATACCTTGTATCATAAAAAATCAAGATTAAGCCACATCAAGTCATTAAAAATCAACATTTAGCCACATCAAACCATAAAAAATTAACATTAAGTCATATTAAGTTATAAAAAATCAACATTTAGAGAAATGCTCTTATTCTATAATAAGTTTGACTGGTCAAATGATTTTATTTTTACATGAGACTTTTTGTATTAGTTATAATATAAAACCAGCTTTTAAACAAGTCTAAGATTACTTAAATCTGAGTTGCAATGACAAAGTAATGCTTCAATCAAACTTATTTTTAAGTGCGCGAATACTGTTAAAATCACCTGAATGAAAATAATTTTATGAATATCAAAACAAAATATTTTTTTACCGGACTTTTGGTTTTTAACAATGTTTTAACATGATATAATTTATAAAATTTTCATAATTGAGAAAAACCCTAGCATTTAAAAGTTGAAAATCGTCCCTATAACCAAAATCCAGTTTTTGTTCTTGGACTGGGGGGTTGACTTTTTATCCTTTTGGAATTTGATTTTTAAACTATTTTTATTGGATTCAAATAGGCGACATGCAGTGCAACAAGGCGGCTGTCGCCTAGGCCCCAGGCAAACCGCCTGGACGCCAAGGCGACGCCTAGGCGACGCCTTGACAACTATGAGTGGGTCCATACCGAACCCAATTGGGTATTTTGACCCAAGTTCCGCATCAATTGGGGATTATATGAAGTAATTACAGAATTGCGATTGGGCATATATATGTGCCAAATTATTGCTTTGGTGGGCCTGGGATCATCTCAATTTGGAATTTTCACTTTTTGGGAAAATCAATACTTGCATGCGTGGTAATTGGAGTTATTTGTTCAGATTTGCTACCATAAGGGGGAGATTGGAAACTATTTATTTGTGGTGCTCTTGGTTATGAGATTCTTTGTAATAGTGGTTGTTGAAAATTATGTCCTTGTGTACCCCTACACGTGAGGGGGAGATTCATATTATTATTTGTTTAATTTGATTTATTGTCTGAAGACCTATCTACTTGTGTCTGTCCTCAACAACTATTTTATCTTTTGAAAATGGTATATTCAACGACCTGATGTTATTTGGTATATTCAACAACCTGATGTTTTCTTGTCCCCAGCAACCTGATGCTGCCTATTATCTGTGGAATTTTCTGTAAGGCGCCTATTTGGGGAGATCTCTGTCTGAGGCTCGTGAATGCTTTTATTGTAGTTATTGGGAGATACAGTTTTTGTTGGAGTGCCTCCTTTGGGAAAGGCTTTCGTTGCTATTGGAGTGCCTTCCTTGGGGAGGGCATTCATTGTTGTTGGAGTGTCTTCTTTGGAAAGGGTTTTTGTTGCTATTGAAGTGCCTTCTTTGGAAGGGCTTTCGTTGCTAATGGTGGTGTTGTTCATTGCTGATGGGTTTATGATGGGTGATTGGAATTCTCTCTGTGCTCATTGGAGTTCTTGTTAGTCAAAGCTAGAGCTTTCTTTTGCTCTATGTATACTCCAGCTTGAGGGGGAGGGTTAGAGTATATGAGAGCATGTGTCGGTTGGAGGTCTATGGGTATGTTTATAAACCTCCATACCATGGGACTATAATTGATCCAAGCATATCTTTGTCAGTTTCCTATTGGGTTTAGGGTAGTTGTTATCTATTAGAATTAGTTTCCTTTTTGGTTATGCCTTCTAGTTTTCTTATTTGTGTTATGGCTTTGTAATGTAGGACTAGATTTGAAAGTTCAAACTAGACCCCAAACAACAGGAACTTTTAAACCAAAGAACAACCAAACCAATCCCAAAATATATATCAGAAAACAGAATACAAATAACAGTCCAGAAAGCTATCGATCTCAAGTAACAGTATCACAGAGAAGAAACAAATCAACAGTAATCTTTAGGACTAAACCAGGAACTGAATAAGACTCCCAACAAGTTCAAGTCAACAAGATAACATGAACAGCAGTCCAGAAATCAATATCAACACCAACAGAACTATTGATTTCAATATCAGAAGCTACAGGTCACTAAAAGACAAAATCCCAGAGATTTTTAGTAACTCAGCAACCTAAGATCAAATGGGCTCCAATTCTGGACTGAGTTACTCTCTAATGAAGGGTAACCTCCTGTCAAAATCTCAGCCAGAGAGGATCAGGGATTAGACCAGAACAGCAGGTCGAAAATCCTACCCAGAATAGCTATCGCCTGGACAGAACTATGGTTAAAATTAAATACCTGTAGCAGTAGTATTCCTTGGATATAGACTTGAAAAATAGATAAGAACTTGAAGAGAATAATAAAGCTTGAAGAAGACCTCCTGGACTTCACACCGCAAGGAGTCGCTTGGATCAAACACCAAACCCAACCACTTTGATCAGACAGAAAGTATTCTCAATAGAAACATTGCAACAGCAACAATTTTTGTTTAATCATAAAATTGTGGGCTTAATGGGAGCCCTCTCCTTTATTTATAATGATGGGGGGAATGTTTACAAAAAATAGAAACTCAAAAGCTTCTAAAAATTGAGTTACTAAACTACTAACATGTAGTTACTAAAACTGAAAACTATAAACAACTAAAATTAGAAACTAACTAAAAGCATGAATTAGAAACTGACTGAAATTAGAACCTAATTAACAATCTAATAACCCCCCCATCAATAGCCCCGATCGTGGGCCATAATGAACCAGATCTGGTCGACCCATTCAGCCACTTGGGTCGACCCTATTCTTCCTCCTAGAATAGACCTTCGGTGCTGCATCACTTTGTAATAGATGGTCTATATATTAAATGAAAGGGCCAGTCCCAACGACACGGTTGTGACTCCCCAGTTACACCAATCTCTTTGTCTCTCTTCTTTCTTCTTCTCTGATTCTTGTTCTCAAATCTTTACAGTCATCAAGTTTACACCCCTTCCTACAATTGATAAACTAGTTTAAGCATAAAAGGGGCAGGTAGAAAAGCCCCAATTCAAATATGAAGACATATCTAAGTCCTGCAAATATTATGAGATATTACGAATCAACTAATAACAGGAATCTTTGTTGAGATATTCAAATAAATGCTAGTGTTCAACAGAATTTAATGAAGTAGCTGTGCCTAAGAAAGAATCACAGGCCTCAAACCCGATGCCCTACATTTTCCTAGAAGTGAAGTGGGATGGAGAACCAAATATCTTCTGTTGATTGAAGTGACCAAACAAAGAAGCATGCATGAGGTAAAAGGAGGTTGAAGTGATAGTCAGCAAATTCAGAGTCAGGAATCAATCCGAATGACTAAAATTCATAGTTTTCTTCATTTTTCTTATTGAACAAGGCATTCAAAATCTGATCAAAAGGTTGCCTTGGGAACACATTAATTCTGGAACTAAATATTTACATTTCAAAATTCAACCTCTCCTTTTTAATAATACCCGTTTTACATAATCAATTATCAATTTAATGGTATGCAAGTGAAGGAAGAACAGAATTTCCTTAATAAATAAAAGATTTACAACCATACATGGTACACAGACTCCATTCCCAATAACATTCAACAGAGCTAGACACTAAAAAACTCTGCAGTTTTCTCTCACTCCGCCTCAAATTACATTTTTGACAGAAAAGCTAAGGGAACCAATCAGAACAGCATCATACTCACTGCAGATTCCTCTCACCATGCCTCAAAGTACACTCCCAACAGAAACCTTAGGGACTGAGAACTAGCATATTCATTCACCACATCATTGAACAACATACCAGAACTAGATAAATCTGTTTTCAATCTTGAACATAAGACCCTCTAAATTCCTCAGTTGCCAATGCCCCTTCCATCAAAGAAGCGGCCATTGTGTAGATTACTTGAATTAAAAAACTTTCTTTGAAATTCTTTACTGATTATAGACTTCTTGTTGTTTATATGATATTAACACCCATGTTTGCCTATTCCTCACCAAATGCTTGTAGATGAATTACAGTTCTTCTTTCCTGATAGATAACAGAGTAATAGAGTTTAGAATGGACAATCCTAAAATTTCAAATCAAGAGACATATCTTCATTTCAACATCAATCTCACCAGAAAAGAAGCAGAAGTGCAGAAACCATAGATGGGGGAAAAATATAAGTGAAACCTTAAGATTATCACAAGAACAGATTTAAGTGTATAAATGCAACCTTAAACTCTTGGGGTTTCTATGTTCTCTAGTTGGAGACGTTCAATTTGACCCATAAATCTCAACCAGGATTATTTGGGGGCAGAGAGACGGGGCATTTACAGTAGCAGCCAACAAAATACAACAACAAACTCAGCCTCATCCCAACTTAATGGGGTTGGGCCATATGGATCCGAGCACAACAGAAAAGGGAAAACTGAGGTAACAACAAAATATGAGACATGAAATGAAATGAAATGAAATGAAATGAAATGAAAGTAAGAGGAAAGAGGCACAGCCCAGCACATCAGGAGAATCTCAACTACCCTCTAATAGACTATGCATGTCATTCCCCACTACTTCTGCTATTGTCATATTAGGCCTACCGCTAGCTCTTTTAGCTCCTTCAATCGGGATCAAATCACTACTCCTCACTAGGGCATCCCTAGGCCTCCATTGAACATGGTCATACCACCTCAAACAACCTTCTCAAAGATTGTCATTGATAGGGGAAACTCCCAAATCCACTCTAATATGTTCATTCCTTGCTTTATCCTTCCTAGTTTTGCCGCACATCCATCTTAACATCCCCATCTCTACTACCATTGCTTCTCTATATGACACTTCTTAACTGCCCAACATTCTGCCTCAAAGGCCCACACATCATAGCGGGTCGTACAACAATCCTATAGAATTTTCCTTTAGCTTGAAAGAATACGTTAGTTCACACAACACACCAATTGCACCTCACTACTTCATCCATCCCACTTCAATTCTCTGTGAAACACCATCCTCTATGTCACCTTTTTTTTTATTTATGATCAACCCCAGCCAAAAAACACCCTAACCCTAAACTAAGAAATTAGGGCCAAAATTAAGGAAATACAATAATAGCCAGCGCAGGACAGAATAAGGTTGGATCTAGGGTTTGAAATTGTTAAATGGAAACTAATTGTGAAGTCTGGGATAGTAACGAAACAGGGTAACTCAAAAGTAATAGGAACTAGGTGTCGGAGGGCTAGGGTTCCAAAACCCTAATATGATTGAATGTCCCAATCAAGAAAATCCTCAATCAAAAAGTTCAGTGGCAATTCTGTAATTTCAGGCAAGTTTGTGCCCTTTAGAAAAACCAACAGAGTCTACGACAGCAGTAAATAGATTGAAGGTAAGGACCAATATGCAAATTCAGAATTTAGAATCAGGGTGAAATAAAACAGAACTCAAAATAGTGGCCCTGTTTAATAAATATCAGAACATTCTGTCAACCGTAAATGAGAAAAGTCTTCCCCTTCCTCTCAACAGAACTAATACACACACCAACTCTTATCGATTGAAAGTGAGATTTCTCTTTCAGTTTAATCCTGGTTCATCTGAGACTTCAGGTAGGATCCTAGCTCTCAACCCTCTTAACCCCGCAGCCAATGGTAGTCCAGATCAGCTTCTAATAAAAAACAATTCATCTGTGAGTTCATCATTGAAGCCAAGCTCCCCCAAGACATGTGTAGCTTTGGATCATATAATCCTTTTATTTCACTTGAAAAGCCAAAATGTTTCAATGATCCAAGCCCACATAAAGAGAGGGTACCGGAGGCGCCTGAGATTCATCCCTCCACACCTTACGCCCTTGCCCAATTGAGATTTCTGCTAGATTTGTTCAAGGAAGTATACATGGAGAGCCTGGAATTGTGCAAAAAAACTCTTATCCAAGCTTCAAAATGATATTTTAACCAAAAAAAAAGAAAAAACACAGAAGGCACAAAGGATTAAGAGTGAAAGCTTTCTTAGAATTTCCAAAGAGAATCCATGTACTTCTACACCAAGCTGAGCTGAATGAAACAAAATCTAGGACATCACAGAGGAGCTTGAGCATAGTTTCACCACTCAGCCTTAATAATGTAAGAAAAGATTTGGCACTAAAGCTTGAGGGGTTTAAAAATATTGACTCCTGATTTGGAAGGGATTCAAGCAGATGGCAAGGGAGACACAAACGTTAAGACCATGAAAGAAACTAAAAATAAATAATAGAAAGGAAGTAGCTATATTTCTTGTTTGCTGGATCCATTATTAAAGTGTTCTCCAGAAGCAATGTTTTATGTTTTCTCCTCTATTTTCTTATTCCGTTGGTCTTGTTTCCTTCTCAACACATAACTGCATAATTATGAACATTAATTTCGTAATACGTATGATTTAGCTTTGTTTGTTCTTTTGAATTATCTCTTAAACTTCAAGCAACCAGTTACAAGACCCATCAAGATCTAATCATTTAAATTGTAAAATGAAGAATAGGGAGGTGCACAAAGGGGCAAAAGCTCCAAATTAATTCATATTAGATGTGGCCAATGTCCATGAGGCAAGCTCATCACAAACTAGGCCCTCCATAAAAAAAGCATCAACATGATTCCATTTTATAACAATAACATGGTTACGATATCAATGCCACAATACGCTTCGATAATCTTATGGATACTAACCTATGATTAGGGTAAATTTTCTGTATAATTATGCCCTCCCCAGCTTCTACTCAGATGAAAAAACTTCGACCTCTCACATACACATGGCTTATGGCATTGCTCTCTGTTCTGACCCATAACTGAGGTCAATCACCACCAATGATCTACTAGCTTGCAAGTGGACATCCAACAACTGACCATGGAGGACAGTAACAATTCTTCGGACCTAAGCAAGCTCTTTATGTTCAGAAGACTACCCAAAATTGTTCTTCCTCCAATCCTAAAAAGAGAAAGATCAGATAACTCAAACTGATACCACGAAAAGCTCTACCCTGCAGATTTTGTACATTAGAAAACTTCAAAACCCTCAAGTAAGAACAAAAATGTTGAAACCTATATCTATCCCAATTTTTCCTCTTCCTCCATTCAAGTCCTTAAGAATACGACCTTTCTTACCATCGACAAATTCATTATCCTCAATGAATCGTCTCTTCTTACAACCTCCCCATGTCCATTTCTTACACACCTGTCTTGCTATCCCAGTATCTTACTTTTGTTATTACTGAAGTACTGGCAGTTCTACAATGGATTAGCAGCCAGGACCAAAGCTCCACAGGCCATTTTTTAGGGATTTTAAAAAGACAGTCATGATTGTCGCTTGAATACAAACTGAACCATTTAACTGCACTACCTACGCATCCTCAAAGCTCACTGATTAAAGGGTATGGTTTGTGTAATCACATTAGAAAGAAGAAAGCACTATGGCTCTTCCTCGAAGTCTAAATTAGCCCTAAAAGAAGATTTTTCACAATCAGACATGAGGCATAGAAAGATAAAGAATATGCATTTCCTCCACTGGTCCTCGTATATCAAAGTTGTACAGGGTAATTTCATTTGAAATTATAAGAAGACAATATGGGTTAAAAAGAAAAGAGAAGGGGACACTAACCTCTCTGTTGTCAACAGAAATTTCAAATGAAGAACCTCCCAGCTCTTTACAAACTGACAGGCAGCAGGTAGCCCATATTCAAAACAGGGCAGCAACCTACAAAATTTTATTAAAGTGAAATCCCAAGTCAATGCTGTGTGTTAAAAGGTAGCACCTGCCAATAAAAATACAGTAAAATTCCAACATTCAATTTTGGAGTGGAGGATGTTTACTATGTAGAATGGGGACATAATAAGTTCTACCAGCAACATTCAGGGACCAGAAGTATTTCTACCAAAGTACAACTGCACACTTTCCAGACAACAAAGAGTACATGCAACAAAGTTCTAAACTTCAATTCATGAGCTGGACACTTTTATTTCTAGCTCTTTTTCTTTCAATGGAACAGAATCAGCATTGCAATTCTTTCAAAATGTCGTTCACATATTTCATACCATAGTACGGGAAACCGCAATAAAACGGGTACGGATATGTATGCAATTAAACAGACCAACGGCAATAATGCTTTTCAAAATTCCAGCATAATAAAACGCATATCGAAATGATGCGGTACTTGTTTAATATGGCCACTCTGCAAGTAAAAATACGGGCATATATTCACTATGTAACAAACATGTGTATATACCATTTACACAATGATTTTATACAAAGAAAGCCTCACAACTGAAATAAACACAATCTAGTAGTTATGATTGGAGCTAGATGCTATTAAAAAAAAAAGGGGCCTTCGATAGAGGCTGAGCATCACTTGACTATAGAATGCTATTCAAGTTGTTATTAGAACCATCATAGACCCATAGAAGACTTGTAACACCTAATTCTGATTTCCCAGGTAAGAAATCGCTTAGATTATATTGTCTTTAATTCTGTGTATACAAGAGCCACTTATGAAAGTATCCTATAGGGTATAGAGAACACTAGCTAATGCTTAATTAGAACCTAGAAGTCCACAGCATGTTACCCAACCTTTAGTCGTCCTTAGAAAATCATAAACATCTGAACAATTCCATTATTGACAACTGGATTGGATCATTAGGATCCTACCTCAGTGTCGTAGAATTTAGTCTCTAACTAATTAAGAAAATTAAAAAAAAAAAAAAAGGATTAACTCACGGTTGAATTTCATATGGTTCGTTTTGATATTTCTTAGAAAATAGAAACTGTAAAGTAAAAGATCAACAAACACAGAGAATTGATTTTGGAAACCAAACTCTATTTTTGCATGAAATTTCTTCCAGTTAGACCTTCAGATGGAAATAGAAATTGCCGCTCCAATCGACTGAGAACCAAGATGGAGAAGATGAAGGGACATTGGGCTAAATAAACTTTGATATAAACTCACTGCCCCCTTTTGCAGTGGGACTGGGAACAGAGATGGAGAATAGGAAGGGGGCAGGGGCTAGGGTTCCCAAACCAGAGAAAATGAAAGAAACGTTATTTGGGATTTTGAATTTC
The DNA here is from genome assembly GCF_013358625.1 of Macadamia integrifolia. NCBI lineage: Eukaryota > Viridiplantae > Streptophyta > Magnoliopsida > Proteales > Proteaceae > Macadamia > Macadamia integrifolia. The sequence continues at coordinate 16,288,507 of NC_056557.1, forward strand.
TTTCCTTTTTCTTTTAAAGAGCATTTTTTAAGGCGTATAATACATTTAGGTTGTATTGTACAAGTTTATATGTTTTTTTCTGCAGGCCACAATTTGAAGGGGATTCCTTCAAACGGGAGTTTCCTAATCTCCAAACGTTGCTACTAGTATTTTCTCTTCTTCTACCTTCAAGACATCTCCCTGTAAAATGGTCAGGAGGTTTACATCATCTTCCTTGTCACTTTCGATGGCCATCTGGTGTTTCTGCGTAGGATAATTTATCATAATTTTTTGAAGTCTACAAGTTTTCAAATGACATTGAAAATCTTAATCCCTTAGACCCTCTATTAAGTGGGTGACAAACAATAAGCCTCAATCAAGGTCCAATACCACAAAGAAGCCAAAGATGAAAATAGATCAACAATATTATTCAGGTCCAAAGAAAAGGTGAACAAAGACGGCTTACAGAGATAGACTCACCAGCCGCTTCTGCAATTATTCAGGGATGAAGATTCCCTGGTGTTATAAACTAGGAACGAAGACAGAGCAGAGGAAGAGGCAGGGGTTCAATACCCTTGGGTGGAGAGAGAAGACCACTGCTGCAATCAATGGAGAACAGAGATGGAGAAGCATAGGCTGTCGCTGCTATCAATTGGAAACAAAGGATGAAAACAAGAAAGGGCAGGGGGCTAGGTTCTGAAACTAGAGAAACTGGAAGAGACGATTTGGGGATTTTAGCAATTTTGAGTTTTGAAGTTTTGCACTTTGTGGGAGGCGCTGTGGGTAGGGGTGTAAAAATGTAGCCCGAACCGATAAAACCAATCAAAAGCAACCGATAAAACTTGAATCGAACCAAACCAATTCTTATCAGATCGATTTTGGACTGAGGTATGTTATGGCCGACTGAAAATCAGTCCAAACCGAACTGAACAATAACCAAACCAAATAAAACCAATAAAAAAATAAATGATTGTGAGATTATAAATTGGTGAATTGACTATCCATTTTTCACAATATTAGTGAGAAACTTTTTTTATTGTAAAGGGTATTGTTACAAATCATTGAATATTAGGTTATGAATAGAAAAATTAATTTGTAAATTGTAATAATGTTTCCATTGATTTCCTTGTTCACTATAAAACCTAGTTGGATAGTTAAATGAATGATTGGGGATAATAGGGATCATTTTGTGATTTCAATATTAGTTATCTTCTTAGTAATTTGTTAGCCATTGGTTTCAATATTTGCTCCCTTACAACGATAGACCATGATTTAATCATAAATTTAAAGTGTTTTTTTGGTCAAATCTTGTCACTATAAGTTATGAATGTAAGATTTCATTATGGTTCAAGCCCAATAATAAACTGATCTAAACCGGTACTAACCCGATATTAAAAAACTGAAATAAACCAAACCGGAGTTCCTTAATGAATTGGTTTTGGTCTCCCTCATTCCTAGACCAAAACCAATTCAACCCGACCGAAACTGAACTGAACCGACCATTTGACACCCCTAGCTGTGGGGGTGCGCAGCCTCCGCCATAGTCTCTCTCTCTCCTCCCCATGTGAAATGGCCCATATAGGTAGAGAAGAGAGGTGGTGGGTTAGCAACTTTAGATTCAGGTATTATTCGGACAGAAAATTATCGTTTTGTTAATTTACAAGTTTGGTAAAAAAAGCGGACAAAATAAAATTCTTGCTTGGATTCAGATTCGGATTCAGATTCGATAATTATTCTTTTATCAAAATAAAAGTTGGGCAAAAAATCCATATATTACTTTTAATATTTATTGTATTCGTATCACAGAAGTGATGCTTCAATCTGATTCGAAGAAATACTCTGCAATCAACTCAAAAGAATTAGCTAAAATGAGTGATACAGACCAAAAGTTTAGATCTCTGTTTCTGATTCCTAAATTCTATCAAAATTTTGATCCTGGTTGAAATTTTATGATACTTAGCTGAAGTTGTATATTTGAAATTGTAGAGCTAAAACAAGGCATCATAATTCATAAGAGGATGTGTATTTGTCAGCAGAGCCCAACTCTCATCATTGCCATTTTAGATGGGATAAAAAGTAAGATCTCCATTCCTATTTTTTTTCAGAAGCAGCAAAGTTGCACTAAAATACCTGTCGTTCGATGTTAAAAAGGTGATGGAGAACCCTTAGGGTAGGGAGGGGAAATCAGAGTAGAGAGGGGGAAAAGGAGAATCACACTCAACACATTCATTCAATGATCAAAATCGCTCTCTGCTTCTACTTCTTCTTCTTCTATTCTTTTAGCTTCTATCTCTCTCTTCTCGACTTTTCTTTCTTCTCGGTTCTTTTTTTTTTCTTCTTCTTCTTGCTGCTCCTTTTCTCTTTTTTTTTTTTTTTTTCTTTTTTTTGTTCTCAGTGTCGGTGGAATCCGACACAGAGAATGGGAAGGGAAGAAGAAAGATGGGGAAGGAATAGGATCCTTCGACTCTGATACCAAGTTAATGGAGGACCGGTAGGGGTAAGGAAGAAATCCCTGAGAGGGATCTCAGAGTTGCAGGGGAGATGGAGAAATCGCACTAAGAAAGGGGGGGAAAGAATCACACACACGCCCGCAGACTCTAAAATACTCAAACTCAATTCATCTTTTCAAATCTGTCTGATAACTTGGATTACATGCCCTATATAATAACTGAAAATTAAAACTTGCCTAGTAAAATCTAAAACTAAAATTAACAACTTCAAATTTGATTCCTAAATTCTAACTAATGAAATTAGAAACAAATAAAATTTAAATTGGTAACTCCCTAATTGATAAGAACTACCCAAAAATAAAAGATTACATATCGTCCCAAATTAAATAGCTCAATTCTTCCTAAATAAAGTAACTCCTAAAATATCCTATTGATTTCAAAAATCTAATCGAACCCGACTTGTCTCGAGATTGCCCGATGGGTCAACCCAGTTCAGCCTCGATTCTGCATCAACGTGGACGAGTTTTTCTTAACATCGGGGGAATTGATGCAGAGTCGAGGCTGAACTGGGTTGACCCGTCGGGCAATCTCGACCGAGACGAGTCGGGTCCGATTAGATTATTGAAATCAATAAGATATTTTAGGAGTTACTTTATTTAAGAAGAATTGAGTTATTTAATTTGGGATGATATGTAATCTTTTATTTTTGGGTAGTTCTTAGTCAATTAGGGAGTTACCAATTTAAATTTTATTTGTTTCTAATTTAATTAGTTAGAATTTAGGAAGCAAATTTGAAGTTGCTAATTTTAGTTTTAGATTTTACTAGGCAAGTTTTAATTTTCAGTTATTATATAAGGGCATGTAATCTAAGTTATTAGACAGATTTGAAAAGATGAATTGAGTTTGAGTATTTGAGAGCCTGTGGGCGTATATGTGATTCTTCCCCCCCCCCCCCCTTCCCCCCTTTTCCCCTTTTCCCCTTTTCTTAATGCGATTTCTCCCTCTCCCTGCAATTCTGAGATCCCTCTCAGGGATTTCTTCTTTACCCCTACCGGTCCTCCATCAAAAGGGTTAGTTGAGTGTCATGGGTAGTAGTGGAAGAATGTATGAGGTCAATCATGTATTGGCCACAAACCGTTTCAGCACAAATATTTTCAACTGTCATAGTATATGAAAACCAAACAGAAATCAGAGAACACTAAAATAACGGCCAAAAATTCAGAAATAAATTTGTAAATTGGTTGATTTCATTAAAAAAATAAAATAAAAACATAAACAGATTAAAAAACACAGTTCAGCCTTCAGCCCAGAAAAAGAACAAAAATTATAAAGAAGAACAAGCTTTGGCATCAGTTGAGAAGATTTTTAGCATTCGAGTAAGATAAACCAACCATAAAGGACGTGGGGGAGAAGAACCGAAGAACGAAAGAAATTAAAACAGAAGGGCGTGGGATTTTTTGGTTTTTTTACATACTGGAGGGAGTCCAGGAGTCGAGGGACAGCTGAATCCAAGCAGCTACGTTTTCTCGTCTGGTTCGAGTTGTTCAACTGAGAATGAAGGCGCGAGCTTTTCTGGTTTTGCAGCGATGGAAGGCCTCTCTCTTAGCGTGTCAGACTCTTAGATTTTATCCAGTTGAATGCTAGCAGGGTTGGCCGGACCGCTGGAATTGTTGCAGCGGTGGGTGTGGCTCTCCGCCCGTGACTCGAGGCTCTCACGACTCACTCAATTGGAACTTCGAAGATGAAATTTGGAAACCCTTGTTACGGCTTTACCCTATTAAGGTGAAAATAGAAAATAAAAAAATAAGATAAAATTTGTAAAAAAAAAAAAAAAAAATCTAAAAAGCAATTTATGTATTTTGGTCAAAATTAATTTTCAGTCATTTTGTACTCAATTTTAATGAGTCTGTGTCTAAAACCTAATGTGGAATGATAAAATAATCATTTGTTTTGTAATTAGAAATCCAAGTCTTTTGCCTTTTTATCTTTGACCCAAAGTGGAGAAAAAGAGTTATACAGGAGATGGATGAAAGAAACCTCTTTTCAAGAATTTATTCAAAAACCCATTTTACACATAGAGATATCAAACTATTTCTGACGAAAAAACCATTTTTTTCAAGTAGTTAACAATTATTTTTATGTTCTTATAAAAAAAAAAGTTTTCATTAATAATTTTTGTTAAACAAGTAAAAAAAAAAAATTAAATAAATAAAGAGGGTCGTTAGCCGAATAATTCGTAAATAATGGCAGAATTTTTTGAATTTTTATTTTTTTCCCTGATTTGAACACAATAATTCGATTCAGCCACAAAGAACACTCTCCATTAATGAAGTAAGAGAATAAATGACCATGTCAGTCTCAGTATAGGTAACACTAGCACACATGGCCAATGGGAGGACACGAGAGGGCATCTTTAGGGCACAATGGAGAGAGGCAACATGGTCTTTTCACTCCACTTGTGTCTAAGTATAGCCGACACCAGACTGGCTGAATTCTTTTCCCCTACTAAAATAATGGGAAAAAAAAACCTAAAAAGTAGTGTGGCCCTAAAGCCCAAACACAAAGAGGCGACAGAATGGCCGCCCCGCCCCCATAAAAAGCAAAAATCCCTCTACTATTAATGATTCCATGTGCTCTTCCATTGGCCCCTAAGGCCTGCGCTGGTGCACAAGCCACATTAACTTTTAGGGAACCCTCTCCCGTAAGTAATTCAATTAGATGTATAATACTAAATGTATTTTCATGTTTAACACATGATCATTTAAAATCCATATATTTTTTCCATATGCTTCGATTAATAAAAAGAAGAACTCTATCCATCTAGGGTTCCCCATGCCCAAACACAAGTAGATGTGAAAAAGACCTAAATACCCCTACACACTCGGTATTGTCTTACCCATCTATATCTAGATGTGGGAACGTTAGAAGGATCGGGTTTCTTTGCCCCAAGTAAAAACACATTTTTTAATCATTCATACACGTGCATTTAATACATATATTTACTAACTATGGCTAAGAGTGACAATCCCGGCCCTTTTTTTTTTTTATTATTAGAGAAAACAAGAGATACAACCTGCCACGGGATGTTACTATTAGCAATACTAGATCTATGAACCAAAGCATTAGGAACACATGAAACCTAGAGACATGCCAATCATTGATTCTAGCTTCCATCAAGAAAATTTATAGGCAAATCTTTTTTACGTAAGGTCTCTCTCTCTCATAAGTTATTTTATTTATTTATTTATTATCTTGACTACATCTCTCTCTTGCAGAGGGTAGGGAAACCTCGACCTATATGCTCTTTTACGATTTTTGTGAATGAAAGGAGATCCAAATTTCATTTTCCGATCTGTTAAACCCTAAATATGGATTTAATATTTCTCTCCACTTTGAAGTTTCCATATGGAAGTTTCCATACGAAAGAATGTAATTTTTTTTTTTTTTTTTTTTTTTAAAGGATAGAGAGCCTTGATTTAATGCCTTTAGTTTCAATCTTGGGCGGAAGTGTCTATGGATCTACCGTTCTCTTCCTCATTCACCAGTGATGAAGAGAGAACCTGAAACCTCCTCTTGGGTTTGTGGTGGGATATATAAGACTGGTGATTGAGAATTTACATTCTTATACCCCGTAAGAATCTGACACATCATCTTGTAAGGTAAAATTACAAATTATGTCTGTAACCTTCTTGATTACAAATAGATGAACCCTCTTTTATTATACGAATGGTCTTGTTAAGTGCAAAAAATGAAATTGATGCCCTTCAACTAAGGGATATTTAAATGGAATTGAAGCTCCAAAATGTTCTATTTGAAATCCTCTAATAAGGGTAAGGAACATATCAAGGTGTCGCCTAAGCGAACAAACTCTTTCTTGGGTCCATGGTGAGAACAAGCCTTACTGATACTTCAAAAGTTTACGTTGATTTATGATTATTGCTTTGTCTATTATATATTGGTTTTCTCATATTAGGCCATTAGTAGCATAATTTTATCATGTTGTGTCTATATGGTTTTTTATGTTGCTTGTAAACGTAATTATATAAAATCATCATTGTTATATTACATATGTCAGTCATTAATACGCGCCTAAGGGCTATGGCAACTTGGTGAGCATCTTGTCGCCTAAGCACCCCTCGAACACCTTGGGTCATCTAATCACCTTGGCAATTACAGTAAGAAATTAAAAATCAATGAAATTATAATGCATTATAAAAATAGGGAACAAAGTGAATCATTTCTCTCCACTCATCACTTCAATGTCCAACCGTGGGTCAAATTTTGAAGACTAACTTAAAAATAAATAAATAAATAAAATAATAATAATAATAATAATAAAATTTTAAAAAATAAATTAACTATCGAAATTAAGATAATATATGCCCTTCATAGCACAAAGATTGTCAAGTCTAATAATTATCACTTCAAAGAGATTTTGTTTTGCATTAATTATCTTATGGGAGAATATTTTCTGACTGAGAGTGTAGGTGTTGCACTTAAACATAGAGGCTGTAAAAATAACCACCCCATCCCCCATGAAAGATGGAAATGCCCACACTGTTGATGCTTCTCGGTATGGTTTTAGCTTGGGATTTTATGGAAAAATCCAATGGAAAGATTTCGTGTTGGTGTTGCCCAAGTGGGAGAATGTTGGGTTTATAGGCTTTATTAATCCAAGTGATCCGTTAAGCTCATGGATGTTGGGTCCACTTAAGAGGGATAAGCCTAGCCCATTTATTAAAGGAATGGGTTAGGGCTTGGAAGCTATTATAGATAGTCTCTATGATCCCTATAGTTATCATTACATTAAAACATAGTTCATTCACAAAATTATGCGGACGCTTATTCGTGATCAAGGGAGTCACACCCACGCTTAATAGATATTCCTCTCTGACCCTTTTTAATACCATATTAATGATTTCTCAATTGAAAACCTTATTGTTCTATGCACTGAAAGGGAAAGATCATTAAGAGCCTTTCTCCAACACCTCCACTTCGAAGCGGACCACCTTTTTTTGTTTGCATCAAAGTAAACAGGAAGTAAGTCGGTATGGTCACCCCAAGTGGACCAAGTTTCGTTTGATTTGGAATGCACAGGGAAGTGGAACTGGGGAAAATGAAAGAAGGGAAATGACTTAAGGTCACTTGAGAAAAGTTCGCATTTGGGAGGAAGGTGAGTCAGTGAACACAAAATACAAATGGACTATAAGTACCCTTCTTTTCTTTTGCTGAAATGAAAAACATCATTATTTAAGGAAAGAAATGTGCAGAACGAGGGTAAGTCATACCCCGCCCATCCAAAGACAACACCTGTGAAAGAAAAGGAGAGTGATTATCCCAAATTACAAAAAAACTGGTGATTAACTCCAAAAGAAGCAAGAGCATTAGCAACATGATTCGCTTCTCTATAGGTAACGTTGAATTCAACAGATGGAATGGCTTGAATGAGGGTAAAATAGTCTTGAATAATATGCTGGATACTCCATGGAATGTTAAGAAACAAGCCCTTGAGTATGTTGCCGATTAGAGCACAATCACCTTCAACAATTACATGGGAGTAACCTTTATCTTTCATGATTTGGAGACCCTGCCTTACTGCTAGTGCTTCTGCAACAAAAGCAAAATTGATGCCAATGTATTCAGCGAAACCTGAAATGAACTTGCCATTGTGATCTCGAAAGATTCCTCCAATTCTAGCTGGACCCGGAGTTCCCACTAAAACCATCCACATTAAGTTTAATAAAATCTGGTGGAGGAGAATTCCACGAAATATTAATAGTATTAACTGAACCAATTGGGCTTCTAATATAAGAAGTAAATTCCCTTGAAAGTCAAAGTTTCGATGAAGCAATTTGAGCTAGTGGTTGAGACCTGCTTCTAAAAGACTTCTCATTAAAATCCAGCCAGATACTCAATAATATAGAAAATGCTTTTGAACAAATTAGAAGCTTTTGCTGTTTGGGCAGTCTTTGACAGAGATAGTGTGAAAAAAATTCTATGGATTGTAGCAGATGCTTGTGGAATAGAAGGGAAACCAGCTGAGTTCCAAATAGCTGCTGCGCAACAGAAGTGTGAAATAAATGATCCAAAGTGATCTCTTCATAACAAAATGGGCAAAGAGAATTAAGCTGAAACCCCCAATTGACAAGAAGTCCTGGATGTGGCACACGATTACGGATGAATATCCACATAAAAATCTGAATTTTGGGAGCAATGAGAACATGCCAGATTGAATTTTCCTATTCCCATCCATAATAGTGACTTAATTCAAGCCTGTACGCCGAAGAGACCGAAAAATTCCGAGATGAGGTAGCAGCCCATACAATTTTATCCTCAGTACCTGATATTGATAAAGGGATAGAAAGAATTATGTTTGCAATTTATGGAGGCCACGGTACCCATTTGTTTCCTTAAGGGTGTATGGTCTTGATACAGTGTATAGTCTTGATACAATCCAATCAAAAGAAAATGCCATGAAGAAATGACCCATCCTCAATCCCTTAATTACATCACAGGATAATGGCGAAGGACATGGGCCAAATCAAATGGGTAGGAGATCACTAGACACTTCATCTGTATTATCTTCACCGGCTAGTCAAAGAGCCTAAAAGTCAATGATTGCAACTCCTACGAGACTGCCTTTCTCCAGCCTTTACTGCCAAAACAATAAAAAAGTCCATCCATTTTCGTGTCCATCTCCTAGCCACAAAAGGTGTTCAAACTTCCCAACTATTTCTTTCACATAAAACCAATAAGGCAGTTAAGCTTATAGCAAAGCTTGAACTCTTCCCTCCCAAGTAGAAAAAGCCAGCATGGATAGTAAAGAATCACAGTCCAAGACCTCAAATGAAGAGGAAGATTGCTTATTTGTTATGCAAATTGCAAGTGCTTCAGTCCTTCCCATGGTACTAAGCGCTGCAGTTGAGCTTAATCTGTTAGAGATCATAGCCAAGGTTGGTGCTGGTAACTTCATCTCCCCCCCAGAGATTGCTTCTCTTCTCCCTACACAAAACCCAGATGCTCCTGTCATGATTGATCGTATACTTCGCCTTCTCTCGAGCTACTCCATCTTAAATTGTTCTTTGGTAACTGAAGAAAATGGTGGTGGAGTCAGAAGATTATATGGGTTAGCACCTGTGAGCAAGTTCCTAGTAAACAATGAAGAAGAAGTTTCAATTGCTCCCTTTGCTTCCTTGTTTCAGGAAAAGCCCTTCATTGAAAGTTGGTTAGTTTTACTTTTCTTCTCCTTATTGAGACTGGTTAGGAACTCTTTTTTTGTTTTGTTTTTGAGCACTGCTGGCCATGGCCAGCCTACTGGAAGGTAGTACGGCCAAGGGCCACCTAGTGTTACATATTCATCCACGCACATCCAAATATTACAGGGATCGATCCCACAACCTTCCCTGAGTTCCAATTCTTCAAGCCAAAGTTGCCACCACTAAGCCAATCTGGTGTTCATCTGGATGGGAACTTGTTGATATGTTTTTTTATTTTTATTTTTATTTTTTGGTTTCTAAAATATCAATTGAACTAGCCATTTGGTTAGTTATTTTTCTGTTTAATTTCAACTAGGGGTGGAGTTTCAGCCTAGAGAAACCTGAGACACCTCAATCCTTACTTTTCTTGCTTCGGATTCAACCGGGGGAAGGATTAGGTTTGAGAAATTCCCCGCAGTCAAGTCAAGTAGGGGCTACGTTGGGTTGGAAGACTAGGACTTGGCAAGGTCGATCGAGTCTTGATCTGACTTCCAATGCCAATGTTTGAATAACACCTACATCAACCCATTTATTATGTATATTTAAGCTTCACAGGCTGATCTAATATTAGGGTTTTCCAGCCCAATATTGAGCCCCGGTTGGATTGGGACTAAGGGTGTCAATTTAGAATCGAAATTGAAGTCGGCTGTTTAGAGTCGAATCGAACTGAATCAAAACAAATCAGTTCGAATTTGGTTTCAAAATCTGTAATATTTTCTCTATTTGGTTCAGTTTCAGTTTCTTGATTGAAATAGACAAACCCAATCAAATTTACCCATTTTTTTAACTTGATAGATCAATTTTTTTTTAATGTTTTAATGGATGTGGATGATAAATTTCTATTCCTAATTCAATGTTTGGAAAAAGTTTGGTGGATTATGGCCCTAACAAATAAGGGGATGTTTTTGTTGGTGAATACGTAAAAAGTTAGCCCAAACACCTAAAATAGGCCCAACCCAAATTAAAACCAAATTGATCTGACTTGATTTTTGGTTTGGAAAATAGGCTTTTATATGGTTTTGGTTTTGATTTTGATTTTGGTTTTGGTTTTCACACGTATTTTGAACCAAACTGATTGACACCCTTCATTGGGGTTGGGTGTTGGGGCTTAGGGGTTAACTAAAATTGGGTTTTGCATTTTCAATTATGAAAAAATTCAACTAATTTGATTTCTTTCTCGTTAAACGTTGCAAGCCTTCATAGCATATGCTAGTGTTTCCCTATATCTCTCTCCTTTTTCTTTCTCTCATTTGAGGAAAAAGAACGTTGCCATGCATGGTATATGTTAGTACATCCCTATGTCAATCAGTTGGTAACTAGCCATATCCACCTCGAGTTAAGGATATGCCAATCATGACTTATATATATCATGTCCTTGAAAACCTATAATCTATCTATGTAATTTCTTCTATTTAGGTTCTTCACCATTATTTTTACCATAATTTAACCCAGTTTTAGTTTGGGTTTTTATGATTCTAATTAATTCGTATTTTAGGTATCATTTGAAACAAGCAGTTCTTGAAGGAGGAACCCCATTTGAGAAGGCCCATGGAATGAACTTATTTGATTATCTTGGCAAGGAACCTGTACTTAATAAAGTCTTCAATACAGCTATGTATAATGCAACTATGATAACTATGAAAAAGGTTCTTGAGACTTACAAGGGTTTTGAGGGCCTAAAAGAGGTAGTTGATGTTGGTGGTGGGTATGGAGTCACTCTAAACCTTATCATTTCCAAGTATCCTACAATCAAGGGAATTAACTTTGATTTGCCCCATGTGGTCAAAGGTGCACCATCCTATCATGGTAAGAATTTTTATTGTCTGTTTGTGACCTAAAGATGAATTTTTTGGAATTGAACTTAGTGGCTATTCATAAAATTAGAAATTTGATCTTTGGCTTCTTTATTGATTTGATTTTTCTTGATATCAAAGATAAGGGTTCCATTTTGTTGTTAGGTGTTGAGCATATTGAAGGAGATATGTTTGTAAGTGTTCCGAAAGGAGAAGCCATTTTTGTAAAGGTAATATTTGATTTTTATAGACATGTTTTCTTTGATTTCAATATTAAAACATTAATTTGAGGACATCAAACATTCATGATGATCCGAGCGGATCAGATTCTCGTACAAGAGTGATCCATACAGATGGAATCCACCAAAGGAAAAACCTTGTAGGAGAATCCATCGTTGTGGATCAAACCGTATGAAAACGGTTCTTGAACAAAAACTTGATCCACACTGATGATTCTTTGGCTCACGTGCTTTTTTTTTTTTTTTT
>NC_056557.1:16300490-16304615 GCF_013358625.1 Macadamia integrifolia
GGGGGGGGGGTGGGGTGTGGGGGAAGGAGAATATGTAGAACCCTTTATCAAGGCGATTTCGTTCTTGTCTCAAAATGTGCAATAGGCCATAGAGCACACTCCAGAATGCATACCAAATATTGTTATATAGTCTCAGAAGGCGTTATCGACCTATAAAGCATTCCAAGCGCAGTCAAGATACAATATTAATGGAAAGATGAAATCCCAATTCACATATTCCCATTAATTTTGGCAAGGATAAACCATAAGGTTTGTTCCAATCTCAAACTGGTTTCAACCTTGTTCATTTGTAGTACATTCTGAAGTCTTTGTGTGATGGGCAAGAAATTTTTGAACTTACAAGATTTTTTGCAGTGGTTACTTCATGTCTTGAATGATGAGAAATGCTTGAAATTGTTGAAGAATTTTTGGGACGCATTACCAGACAATGGAAAAGTGATTGCTGTTGAGTATGTAGTTCCTGAAGATCCCAAGAACAATCTCCAAAATCATAACATCTTCCAATTGGACCTTATAATGTTGGCTCAACCAGGAGGAAAGGAACGAACTGTGAAAGAATTTGAGGCCTTAGCTCAAATAGTTGGATTTGCAGGTTTAAGAATTGTCTGTCAAGTTTACAGCTACTCAGTCCTTGAATTTTATAAATAGATAATATATTAGTTAGAGGGGCGAGCCTTCGACACAACGGTCAAGTTGCACTATTGCAAAATGTTGGTCAAAGCTAGGTTCAAAATTTGGAAACAATTTCTGTTGCAAAGCAAGGAGTAAGGCTGTATACATTTACCCTCTCCCAAACCCTATAGTAGTGAGATCTTCATGCACTGGATTGTTCTTTTTGTTCTTATAATATATTAGCTATATTAAATAAACATGTGGAATATAATGATATGCATTTTTAAGTATGGTGAGTGATAAAGATAATCAAGGTTTCTATTTCATATTATGTGTAATAAAAAACTCTTGAATGTAGAGTTATGTATAACATTTGGTTGTTCATGTTTTTCTCTGTTTTTAGATATTTGAGAGTTGGGTAAAGAAGGGAATCAGGGATGTTTCATTCTAAAACAACCATAACAGTGTTTTCATTCATTCTTTTGGTCATTTATTGACTTCTTGTGAGTAATAATACTCATATTTAATAACAATTGTCTAGTGTAATTGGGGAACTGTGGTGCACCAAAAACCCATGCTCACTAGGAGGTATCAAGTTTGAGTCTCTTAACTATTATCTACTTCCCCTCATAACCTATAAAAAAATAATATTATTATTAATAACAGAAATAATAAAGTAAAATTAGAAAGTGGCAGCATTGGAGCCACTAGTTGGTCTTAATGTGAAAATTTGTAAGTTAAAAATAAATTTTTTCTTTTCTAATTACTAGCCTATAATATATTCCCACCCAATCCTAACCTGACACAGAATCAAAGCGGACTACATATACCGAAGAGAGGTTGGTCTAGATTTCACTATAGTTTTTCAATTACAAAGAGTGGGTTTCAATTGGAACCCAACCTTACAACCTAGTTGGGTTTTACTTTACTTTGAAAGTAAACCAAGCATATTTCACATTTTAGGTACATGAAAAGTTTTCACTTCATGTTAGGGAAGAAGAATGGTACCTGGTCCCATGGCCGTTGGAGTAGTGTGGGGGCCAATGAGGGGGCATGTGGGGCATCAATAGGGGGTGATATTTTGTATCTCACAAGGGCCACATGACCAGGTAGCGTTCCCCTTCATATTATAACCTACCAATCCCTTTTGAATGTAACTTTAGGGGTTTATTAACCCCAACAAATATCTATTTAGGTCCCCTCTGTTAAGCATGTGTTCTAAATCTTAAATAGGACTCACTGTGAATTAGTCCTTTGGAAAGCGCTTCTAGTGGTGGTAGTTTTGGCTTGTGGAGCCGGCACCCAGGGGAGGAGGTCGTGGGATCGGACCCTGTTATAAGCATTGTGTGAGTGTGTGTGTGTGTGTTTTCTTATTTATTTTGTACATACCCATGGGTTGCCTAGATGGTTAAGGAAAACTAGGGATTGTGTGGATTAGGCGCATGGTCTCAGGTTCGATTCCCCATCTATGCATCTGCGATTTAATTGGAGGTCATGGCAGTGGATTGCTGTGCTAATCTCCCCGAGGATTAGTCGAGGTGCGAGTAAGCTGGCCCGGACACGTTGGTTAACAAAAAAATAAAAAATAAAAAATAAAAAATAAAAAAGAAAGAAAAAAGAAAGCAGCTCTAATTAAATTTGTCTTGAGCTCCATACCTATCAACCCAATGTCTTGTTTTCTTTTCTCTAGAAGTATCTATTCAAAGTTGGAAGGAGTTTTTTTTTTTTTCCAAAGACCCTCAAAATGGGAGATTCAATAAAGGAAATTTACAAGATAACTCAATATTGGTTTTGAATCTACCAGAGTACCCACCCAATCTTTTACTTAACTAACTAAAGAGGGTTCCCTAAGAAGTAATACAACCTCTACACTAATGTAACGACCAATAAAACACATGCAAAAGCATCAATAGTAGTAAAAATTTTGCATTTCATTATGGCAGTTGTAGTCATTTCGCCTCTCTCTATATCTAAGTGTAAAGACCACAATGTCTTCTAGGCTTCTTTTTTCTTAACTACCCAAGATAAAAACCCTAAACCCACCCCCACTAATCTTTTCAGCTGACTATGTTTTGCATCTCCCATTAGATCATGACACATGTCACTATCCACGTGTCATGATCCGAAGCCGTCTGTGCCAACTCTCCGCCATATTCCTCTCCATAAAGGAGCTCGATCCCAAATAAGGGGATCTTTTGTTGGTGAAGATTTAAAAAGTTAGTCCAAACACCTAAAATAGGGCCCAAGCAGCCGGATCAAAACCAAATCGATCTGGCTCAATTTTGAATTGAGAAATAGGCTCTTATTCAGTTTCAGTTTCGTTTTGGATTTCACACGTTGTGTCTTGAACCAAATTGATTGACACCCTTAGTTGGGGCCTTGGGGCCTTGGGGCCTTGCACTTTCAATTAAAAAAAAAAAGAAAAATCAACTAATTTGATTTCTCCCCTTTAGGAAGAAAGAACCCTACGTACAAGCCTACGTAACATATGTCAGCACCTCCTTATGTCTATTTATCTTGTTTTTCTTTCCCTATGTCAATCAGTTGTTATGCTAACCATATCCACCTTGAGTTAAGGATATGCCAATCATGACTTCTATATATCATGTCCTTGAACACCTATTATCTATATATGTACTTTCTTCTTTTGAGGTTCTTCACCATTATTCTTAACATAATTCAACCCAATTTTAGATTGGGTTTTTATGATTCTAATTAATTCATAATTTAGGTACCATTTGAAAGAAGCAGTTCTTGAAAGAGGAACCCCATTTGAGAAGGCCGATGGAATGAACTTATTTGATTATCTTGGAAAGGAACCTATGTTTAATAAAGTCTTCAATACAGCTATGCATAATGCCACTATGGTAACTATGAAAAAGGTTCTTGAGACTTATAAGGGATTTGAGAGCCTAAAGGAGGTAGTTGATGTTGGTGGTGGGTATGGAGTCACTCTAAACCTGATCATTTCCAAGTACCCTACAATCAAGGGAATCAACTTTGACGTGCCTCATGTGGTCAAAGGTGCACCATCCTATCCTGGTAAGAATTTCTATTGTCTGTTTGTGACCTAAACATGAAGTTTTTGGAATTGAACTTAGTGGCTATTCATAAAATTTGAAATTTGATCTTTGGCTTCTTTATTGATTTGATTTTTCTTGATATCAAAGATAAAGGTTTCATTCTGTTGTTAGGTGTTGAGCATGTTGAAGGAGATATGTTTGTAATTGTTCCGATAGGAGAAGCCATTTTTGTGAAGGTAATATTTGATTTTTGTAAACATCTTTTCTTTGATTTCCCTATTAAAACAGTAATTTGAGGACATCAAACATTCATGATGATTCGAGCGGATCAGATTCTCGTACAAGAGAGATCTATACAGATGGAATCCACCCAAGGAAAAACCCTGTCGTGGACTCCATCTGTGTGGATTAGACCGTACGAGAATGGTTCTTGAACGAAACCTGATCCACACTGATGATTCTTTGGTTCACGTTTTTTTTTTTTTTTTTT
>NC_056557.1:16304650-16319083 GCF_013358625.1 Macadamia integrifolia
GGGGGGGGGGGGAGGAGAATATGCGGAAACCCTTTATCAGGGCGATTTCAATCTTGTCTCAAAATGTGCAAAATAGGCCACATAGCACACTCCATAATGCATATCAAACATTGTTTTATAGTCTCAGAAGGCGTTATCGACCTCTAAAGCATTCCAAGTGCAGTCAAGATACAATATTAATGGAAAGATGAAATCCCAATTCACATATTGCCATTAATTTTGGCAATGATAAACCTTAAGGGTTGTTCCAATCTCAAATTGGTTTCAACTTTGCTCATTTGTAGTACATTCTGAAGTCTTTGTGTGATGGGCAAGAAATTTTTGAACTTAACAAGAATTTTTGCAGTGGTTACTTCATACCTTGAATGATGAGAAATGCTTGAAATTGTTGAAGAATTTTTGGGAAACATTACCAAACAATGGAAAAGTGATTGCTGGTGAGTATGTAGTTCCTGAAGATCCCAAGAAAAGTCTCCTAACTCATAACATCTTCCAATGGACCATATGATGTTGGCTCAACCAGGAGGGAAGGAACGAACTATGAAAGAATTTGAGGCCTTGGCTCAAATAGATAATATATTAGTTAGAGGGGCAAGCCTTTGGCACAATGGTCAAGTTGCACTATTGCAACATGTTGGTTATAAGTTCAAAATTAAGAAAACAGTTTCTCTTGCAAAGCAAGGAGTAGGGCTGCGTACATTTACTCTCTCCTAGACCTTATAGTAGCAAGAGCTTCATTCATTGGGTTGTTCTTTTTGTTCTTATAATATAGCTAGATTAAATAAACATGTGGCATATAATGATATGCATTGTTAAGTATGGTGAGTGATAAAAGATGGTTAAGGTTTCTATTACATATTATGTGTAATCAATAACTCTTGAATGTAAAGTAATATCTAACATTTGATTTTTTTTTTCTCTGTTTTTAAATATATGAGAGTTGGGTAAAGAAGGGATCAGGGGTGTTCGATGAATACACACATTATTGTGCAATCAATTTGAGGAAATTATACTCCCCTCCCCTGTATGTTTCAAGTATTACAGTTAGACCCCCTACGAAGTTTGAAATTACAACCGCACCCTATGCTGTTAACCTTGTTATAAGTTCATGTTAAATGACTCTTTTACCGCCTTCCCCTTTATTTAAAAATCACACTCTTGAGAGCCATTCCAACATTATAGAAAATCCAATTTAGCTGAGTGGGCCATCAACCTCTTTTACAGAATCCCTTCTTTCAATTGTTTATTTCATTACAATCCTTCAATTTCTGCCTCAACGTCCTGGTAGACAATGATCGAATAAATGATGCAAAAGAGATCTTTAATCGCTCATCCAAGATGGATTTTCGGCAGAATTCTGTTTCCTTCAACATTATCATCAAACTTATATTTTCTCTGTCCATGTTTTCTTCATTACAGGTGAATCTCTCTGGTACCAAATTCTCTTACATTCAAATGGATATCTTCAAGCCCAGGTGCCAAATTCTTTTATATTCAAATGGATATCTTTTAATTCTTCCTTACGAATGAAAAATCAGTCTCGTACAATTTCATGGATTAAATTAAAAATAGCAGGTGAATGAAGTTGATCAAGCCCATATGGGGAATATTGCGATTAAAGTTCACAGAACTTGACACAAAGTCAAAGCTAAACAAATAAAGAAAGAAGAAATTAATCCTCAAAGAATCCTCTACTTTTTTATTTCTTTCTCTCTCGTCCTTTTTAGCTCTATTTCCAAGCTCCATTTATGTGGTTTCAAAGTAGGGGAGCTTCAGCTTCAAAGCTTCAAGATGTTTGTGGAGTCGAGGTCTACTTGAGGAATTGAGTTTTGCAGGTGAAAAGGAACAAATGACGGAAGCAGCAGCAGATGCAGATCTCCACCCACATCTCTTCATCAATCCATAAACCCTTTCCACGAACTCTTTCGTCTTCGCTGCTAGATCTGTGGAATCTAAATAGATCGGATCTAATTGTAGCTTCGGGTTCAAGTGCCGTACCGCGGCCGGACCAGAGCTTTAATGAGTCAAGAAAACCCTTGTTTTCATCGGTGTGACAACCCATACCTTTCCAGATTTTCTTCTGCTATCCACAATTCTCCTTCACATGATGGTTTTCTTGCATTTCTAGTTTACTGAGAGTTTTGGGTCTTTGATTTCATGGTTCTTGGCTCTGGTGAGCTAATGCTTTTTGGGCTCCGTCTTCTTCTCAACGAAGAAGACGATAATAAGTTGAGGCCAAATTCATCATCTCCTATAGACTAAGGGTATTTTAGGGTTTATGAAAAGGATTGTAATACATTTAATGGTTCCTCACTCACGATCAGGGTACGATTGATAGAATCTAAAACTTAGAAGGGAAGGGAGTGTAAGTTCAAACTTCGTAGGGGAGGGTTATGTAATACTTGAAACATACAGGGGAAGGGAGTGTAATTTCCTCATAATATTTTTTATGCAAAACCAAACACAACCATTAGGTGTTTGATGAAATGTCTGAACATCTAAATATTAATAACATATTTTTTTACTAATATGCATCCAAACAGTGTTTCATTCTTGGCACATTATCATAATGAAATGTCCATTATCAAAATAGGAATGCATACCAAACACAATCTAAGTGTTTTCATTCATTCTTTTGATCATTTCTTGACTTCTTGTAAGTGATAATATTTAAGTTTAACAACAATTGCCTAGCACAATTGATGAATTGTGGTGCACCAAAACTCCTACTCATTAAGAGGTTTAAGTTCGAGCGTCCTAGCTGTTATCTACTTACCCTCTCAATCTATAATAATAATAATAATAATAATAATAATAATAATAATTATTATTATTATTATAAGTAAAATTAGAAAGTGGCAGCACTGGAGCCCCTAATTGCTCTTAGTGTGAAAATTTGTAAGTTAAAAAAAAATATTTTTTCTAATTACTAGCTTATGACATATTTCCACCTAATCCTAACCTGGCACAGAACCACATTGGACTACATTTAACAAAGAGAGGTTGACCTGGATTTCACTGAAGCTTTTCATTTAAAAGAGTTGGGTACAATCAGGTTTTACTTTCCTTTGAAAGTAAATTAAGCATGTTTCACATTTTAGGTGAATGAAAAGTTACTATGTCATGTTGGGGGAGAAGAATGGTACTTGGTCGAATGGCCGCTAGCACGATTAGTGCGGGGGCCAATGAGGGGGCTTATTGGGACATCAATAGAGAATGGAAAATTTGTATTTCACAAGGGTAAAGTTGTCATATTGGCTTCTTCAATGTTTTTGTTTTCGCAAGGACACACGATTAGGTAGTGTTCTTTTCCCCTTCATATTATGTGTAACCATTCACTCTTGAATTTAACTTTAATTAGGGGTTTATTACCCCAACAAATATCTATTTAGGGCACCCTCTATTAAGCATGCTTTCTAAATCATCGTGTCCATCGAAAATCTTAGAGATGACTCACTTTGAATTAGCCTTTTGGAAGGCCCTCCTTTTATCATTGGCAAGGAGAGCAACTTTAATTAAATTTGTCTTGAGCTTCAGACCAATCCACCTAATGTCTTGTTTTCTTTTCTCTAGAAGTATTTATTCCAAGTTGGATGGAGAGTATAATTTTTTTTGTGACCCAAAACCAGAGTTTTATTATTTTTGGGTGCAAAGACCTTCAAAATGGGGGATTCAACAAAGGGAAAATTACAAGATTACTCAATATTGGTTTTTAGTTTACCAAACTACCCACCCGATATTTTATTTAACTAACGGGAGAGGGCTCCATAAAAAAGTAGTGTGGCCTCTACACCAATTAGTGACCAATGGAAACACATGTAGAAGGGTCAATAGTAGTAAAAATTTTGCTTGTCATTGGGGCAGGACAATCATTTCGCCTTTCTCTATGTCTAAGTGTAAAGACCATACTGCCTTATAAGATTCTTTTTTTTTTTTTAACTAAATTTCTCTAAACATGTATTGATACTACAAAACTATCCAAAACAAAAACCAAAAATCCACGCTCCCACTGATATTTTCAGACATTTTTGCCCCTATTGTAATTTTCCCCATCCGGGCTAGTCAGTCACTGATTATGACTCCCCTGTGAGACTAGTCAATGATTGCAACTCTTGTGGAATTTTTTCTGAAACAATGACGAATTGTCCTTCTTTAAAAAAAAAGAAAATAAAAAAAATAAAAGAAAAGAGGAGGTAATTACCATCCTTACATTTGAAATTTAACACATTCTCCCTGCTATTTTTAAATGCATAAGGTGCCCCGTCATCGCTTCCATGGCCAATCTCTTGAACTAAGACATCTGTGACCTTGAACTTACCCTCGTCAAGTACGGAACTAGAAGCTCTTGATTGAGACCTCCAGAAAGTCCATCATCGTTGTCATAGAGGACATCAATTGTTTAGATGAGCCCTGTTGGTGTTGCAAAGAATCTGATACCCAAAACCATCAAGGGAGATGCAAAGACTTCCCTGGAGAACCTAATTCAAGCTCTTGAGATGGACAAGGAAAAGGTAAACTTGTCCAATGAACTCAGGTGAATCGGTTATCAGGTTAAAAAGAAGAGATAATTTAGACATTTAAAAATAACAGGGGAGAAGAAGATGTAAAAGTTCAAACGTAGGGGACTATAAAATAAAAAAAAGGAGTTAAGAATAAAAGAATTTTAGTAAATATAGGTTAAGTATAGGGGAGGAAGAGTAATTGCCCCCAACAAAAAACTGACAAATTGCCATCATCATATACTGCTTTTGCTACGAAAACAACAACAAAAAAAAAATCAATCCTTCTACAAGTGTAAATCTTAGCCACAAAGGTGATGGAACTTATCCAACTATTTCATCACATGAAAACCAAAAGAGGTAGTTAAGCCTATAACAAAGCTCAAACTCTTCCCTCCCAAGTAGAAAAAAGCCAGCATGAGTAGTAAAGAATCTCAGTCCAAGACCTCAAATGAAGAGGAAGATTGCTTATTTGTTATGCAACTTGCAAGTGCTTCAGTCCTTCCCATGGTACTAAGAGCTGCAATTGAGCTTGATCTGCTAGAGATCATAGCCAAGGTTGGGGCTGGTAACTTCATCTCCCCTTCAGAGATTGCTTCTCTTCTACCCACACAAAACCCAGATGCTCCTGTCATGATTGATCGCATACTTCGGCTTCTCTCAAGCTACTCCATCTTGAATTGTTCTCTGGTAACTGAAGAAAATGGTGGTGGAGTCAGAAGATTATATGGGTTAGCACTTGTGAGCAAGTTCCTAGTAAGCAATCAAGAAGAAGTTTCATTTGCTCCCTTTGCTTTCTTGTTACAGGAAAACCCCTTCATTGAAAGTTGGTTAGTTTTCACTTTTCTTTCTCCTCTTTATGATTATCAACTTAACTGGCCACTTTGGTCAAAATTTTTCCAGTTTAATTGCAACTAGGGCTGTAGAACTTCACCCTAGGAAAAACCTGAGACACCTTGAACCTTCTTTTTCTTGCCTCGAATTTTCAACCTGGGTTTCCTCTGAGAAATTCCATGGGATCAAGTCAAGTTGGGTTCGAAGACTTGGGCTTGACAAGGCGTAGGCCTGATGTGTCTTCTCATGCCAAGGTTTGAATGACACCTACATCTACATCTATCTAAGGGTGTCGATTCCAAGCTTGGACTTGTAGTCCGATTGAGACCAACAATTTAAAGCCCAAAGTGGCCCGGCCCGTTGAGCCCAATGGCACCGACACATATATTAATTGGGTGTTCGCGATGTGATTGTCATACTCGTTGATCCCTCGATCGGACCGATTGCCTACGAGCCAGTCCCATGTAACCAAACTAAGCCCAACCAATTTAGCCCAACTATGTGTAATGAATTTCCTGTTGACCATTTTACCCTATTCTATCCCCAAAAGTCCTAACATTCTAAGGACCTTTTAAGGCCATCTAAGACCCATTTTATTGGTATCCCCTTGCAGTCCCACTTTATAGATCAATTTTAAGCATAGCCCTTTCAGAGTAATATGGTCTTGAAGCCTGATTAAGGCCCATTTAGCCCAATTATAGAAAGTCCAATTAAAACCTGACCCAACCTTCCAAATATAGTACAGTGTTACACAATGTAAGCTCGATTAGCTAAACGGGTCGATCACGGTGCAGGGGTGAATCGGTCAAGCCTGGTTAAGCCCAACCAAGCCCGACCAGTTGATACATGTACATTGATCCACTTATTATATATATTTTAGGAAAAAGAACACTACCTAGTCGCGTGGTTCCTGTGCCCAATGAGCTTCACAGGCATCCCAAGAATGAGTCCAGACTAGGTTAGGGCTTAGACATAAGCTTGGGCTTTGTACTCTCAATTACGAGGGGAAAAATCAACTAATTTGGTTTTGCTCGGTTATGGGTTGCTGAGTAGATTTTAACATAATGGGCAAAAGATTGTTGTCTGATATGTCCTTGCACCAGCATGGGGCCAATGAGAGAATGCAAAGGCATCAATATGGATGGAGATTTTTTATTTCACAAGCGACAGGATGAGACGGTCATTTCATGCGCTCCTCCATCCTGCATAGAGACCATGCAACTAGACAACATTCTTTTCCCCATGACTTCATTTCCAGCATCAATCAATTAAAGCATGAATTTTTGCTCCCTAGAATTCAACCGGTAATTGCCCTTTTCTTTGTTAGTGCTAATATTTAATGAGAAAGGTTACACTAGCTCAGCAATCAGCACAATATTTTCTTAGGTAGTGAGACTTCTTTATATTCTTCTCTTGTTTTTCCATAGATCTGAATAGAATCTGGGAGAAAAGATCTTCACGACTTCAGCATAAAATCGAAACTGCACGTCTCACCCATATTACTATAGCACCACCCTAAAAAATTATCCTAAACACCCCCTATTTCCTGAGTTTCTCGTAATACCTCTCTCCGACGCCCTAAATTGCACACGGGCATCGAAGAAGACCTACTCCTCAGAACAATTGGTATAGCCTCCACTCCACAAATAAGTCCTCATTTGGCCCCTCTGATGACATTACTGCCTTCCACCACTACCGGCTAATTGCCGAGCTTCAACCAACGGGTACATAATCATATCCACCTGTGTTCAAAATATGCCAATTATGACTTCTATATATCATAGTCCTTGGAGTCCTTTTGGTTTCACTCCATGGGAACGATTCTGGCGTTTTTGTGTTATGTGGGAATGAAATGGGAATGGAATTGTGTTTGGTAAATACAGTTCAATCTTCAATCTAGTGGCATAAACCCAAAGAAAGAACACCTTGAGAACATTTGTCTGTTCAACCTTTTTATTTTATTTTATTTTTTCCTTATAAAGAATCAAACAATAATATTAAGTTAAACGGTAAACTTGGAACAGAGTTTGTGTTTCCTTAATCACAACCTTCTTATCCATAGCATTATAGGTTACGGACTTGAACGCACTAACTAGATTGTTGTTAGGCTTTAGGAAAAATTGACATTTATACAAAAGATTAGAGTTTTCCGAAAAAAAAAAAAAAAGAGGCAATGTAATCCATGGCCACCAAAAAGAGTTTTCAAAACAGGTTCCAAAGTCTTCTATGTCACCCCAGATCTCTTCAACATCCCACTCCTTCCTTTGCCTTCTTCAAGCCTTGGAGAAGGCTCCATGCTGTTATTTCAATATCTTCTCCAGTCAACAAATAATGAGCATAGGTAAGACACAATTCCCTACTTTTTTAATAGCTATTGCCCATCCAAATATACTTTTGCTCCTGTTTGTTAATATTGTGATCATCAAGATTGCTTGTGATAAAAGGGTAGGCAATTTATACGAGTACAAACAGGTTGGAAATCCATCACCTAGTTCTCTACCACTTGTGAAGGTACACCATTAGAAACCCAATAGTGAAATCGTTGCAGAATTGTATAGGGATTGAGTTTGTCAGAGGCAAAAATTACCTGATTTCTAAATTTCCAAATAAAATAGCACATGATGATAGATATGATGAATAAAATATCCATGTTAACCAGAGGTATGTCAGTAGAATTATAAAAATACATAATTACTTGAGGAAAAGATGAAAAAGGTAGATGCTCAGTTTCAAGTCCCAGAGGACAAGCTGCCCAAACTCTTCTTGAGAAATCGCAGGAAATGACGATATACACCCGTTTTCGCAAGATGTCTTTGTAGGGAACCCAATTTTGCTTCTAATTAGTTTATTAATTTCCCCTACCCATTAAATTAGCTGAACTGGGTTTTTATTATTCTAATTAATTTATAATTTAGGTACCATTTGAAAGAAGCAGTTCTTGAAAGAGGAACCCCATTTGAGAAGGCCCACGGAATGAACTTATTTGATTATCTTGGCAAGGAACCTATATTTAATAAAGTCTTCAATACAGCTATGTATAATGCCACTATGGTAACTATGAAAAAGGTTCTTGAGACTTACAGGGGATTTGAGGGCCTAAAGGAGGTAGTTGATGTTGGTGGTGGCTATGGAGTGACTCTAAACCTGATCATTTCTAAGTACCCTACAATCAAGGGAATCAACTTTGACTTGCCTCATGTGGTCAAAGGTGCACCATCCTATCCTGGTAAGAATTTTAATTTTGGTTGGGCTATCCTATAACCAAGACTTTGCTCTTACAATAGAAAAAAAAAATGGTGTTCCGATTTGAATTTGGTGGCTATTCATAAATATTGAAATTTGTCCTTTGGCTCCTTCATTGATTTGGTTTTACTTGATCTCAAAGGTAAAGGTTCCTTTTTGTTGTTAGGGGTTGAGCATGTTGACGGAGATATGTTTGTAAGTGTTCCGAAAGAAGATGCAATTTTTGTAAAGGTAATATCTGATTTTTTTTTTTTAATGAATATGTTAATATTAAAACAATAATCTGAGAATATCAAACACCCATGTTGAAGACAGAGTGTTCAGCTTGAATGAGGTCCAGATATCGCCGTTCAGTCCGCCGGCATCTACTGATAAGAAAAAGGGGCAAATTTTTGGCCAAATCTCAATAACAAACATACTAGTTCTTAAATTTTAAAGTCACCCGAACTGATGGAGTTTTAACAAGTTGAGACACAATATTAATGGAAAAAAATGAAATCCCAATTCATATACTACCATTAATGTGGCAAAGGCAAACCTTAAGGTTGTTTCAATCCCAAACTGGTTTCAAACTTGTTCATTTGTAGTACATTCTGAAGTCTTGGTGTGAAAGGAAGAAACTTTCTGAACTTACAAGGTTGTTTGCAGTGGTTACTCCATGCCTTGAATGATGAGAAATGCCTGAAATTGTTGAAGAATTTCTGGGAAGCACTACCAAACACTGGAAAAGTGATTGCTGTTGAGTCTGTAGTTCCTGACGCACCCAAGAGCAGTCTCCTAGCTCATAACGTCTTCCAGATGGACCTTATGATGTTGGCTCAATCAGGAGGAAAGGAAAGGACAGAGAAAGAATTTTGAAGCCTTGGCTCAACTAGCTGGATTTGCAGGTTTAAGAATTGTTTGTCAAGTCTACAGCTACTCAGTCCTTGAATTCTATAAACAGATAATAAATTAGACTGAATAAAAAATGTGGTATATTGATATGCATTGTTAAGATGTTGACTGATAAAGATAATCAAGGTTTCTGTTTTATGTGTAATCAATCATCTTGAATGTTACTTTAGGGGTTTATACCCCCAACAAATATCAATAAATCAGCCACAGTGGTCAATGTTTTCTTCCCAAATTACATGTTATCAGGGCATGTTGCTCTATGGTCCATAGTAGTGTCTGGACTGATATTCTCTTGTTTCTCTTCTTCAAATATTTTTTATTTCTTTTCTGAATCACCGCCATGGTATCAACCGAGGGATCAACATCTTCTTTCGTTGTCTTCGTGCCCTCTTCCCAAGCCCCATCAATCAGCATTGACCTTTCAACCTTGCAAAAAAAATGTGGGTTTCAAACATAACTTCTTTTACTGGTTGAGAGTTTGATCCACTCTCAGGGTGGATTTAACTTTGTTTTCACCTCGATTTCATCATGAATCTGAGTCATTCTAGCTTTCAGGATCGGTTTTTGCTCTTTTTTCTGGCCTTGGAAAGTGAATTTGAAGGAAAGGGAGAATCTGCTAACCAGTTTTGTAGGAAATGACAAAACAGGGAGGTGTTTCAGTACAAGTGGGTTTGTACTGAAGTGTGTCGACCCATCTCAGGTCATCTCAACCAAAATGGGTCGAGACAGTTGGATATGTTACTCTTACTCCACCCCCTCAGCCTTGGTGCTGGTTTGAGATTCCAGGTATGGCAAACGGAGGATATAACACCTATACTAGTTTTAGCCAATTCGGGTGTGGATGGGCTACTAAGCAAGCAGCAAGGAATGGGCTATCGAACTCACTCAAGGGACTGAATGACAAAACAGGGAGGTGTTTCAGTACGACTGGGTCTGTACCGAAATGTATCGACCCACTTCAGGTCATCTCAACCAAGGTTGGTTGAGACAGTTGGATATGTTACTCCACAACGACTGGGTCTGTACCGAAATGTATCGACCCACCTCAGGTCATCTCAACCAAGGTTGGTTGAGACAGTTGGATATGTTACTCCACAACCCCCCCCCCCCCTTTTCCCCCCATGGGGATTCACATCGTTTCCTGTCTCCATAACTGAATATACCAATACACCGATACGCCGCCAAATACATCTTGAGACTTGATAACTTGAACACCTCCAGCATGAAGAGTATATGCTTTTTGGCCATGGAGGAGGCCATTTAAAGGAGAGGTATGCCATGTTTGGACATTTTCCGTGTAGCTGAAGAACCTGAACTACCATTCTAAACTTTTCCAACCTGTAGACGATACATATCCAATCAAATACAGAAGTAGAAAGAGTATGCATGTCCGCACAAGAGAACAACCAATTAAAGACTTAGTGTCTAAAATTTGGAATAATGTGAATGGTCAGAGAGTAACAAAAGAAAATTAAACCCTCCATTAATATGCATATATAGAGGGTACAAGATTTTTTTTTTTTTTTTTTGGGTCTAGTACATACAAGAAATTCTAAATTCTAACATAACAAAAGTAATCCGTCATTAAAAATTCAAGGATGCCACCTTTAGTACCAGGAGAGGAGGAAGAAGAAAAAAGTGTAGCTCAAGTACTGAGTTTGAACAAATGTAGACTGAACTTCTAGTTATGTAATGATTTAACGAACATAATGCAATTTGTCAAAGGGTAATTAAACTGTTGCTCCCCCCCCTCCCCTTGCCACATCAGAAACCATCACTATTCTTTCAAGGGTTCCTCACAGGCAGTTCTTATAATCTTCAGGCGTTATCTGAGTGCCTACATACTCCATGGTAACATGATCTGTACTGATTACCGAACCATGTTATTGAAATAAAAGAAACTCACAACTTGCAATGAGAAGATAACGAAGGATCAAGACACTCATTGCTAGTATTTAATTCCAAGTAGGATATGTGTTGAACAATTGCTCTCACTGAGAGGGGATGAATCAGTAACCTTCAAACAACTCGCTCATTTCATCTACTCATTCGCTGGCATCACTGTTACACAACCACATAGGTGCATACACACACACACATTTGCATAAGGCAATCACCAGCCACGCATCATATAACCCATCCACCACAAACCATCCTACAAAGCACTTCACAACCATACATGCATCCACACAAAAAGCAAACCACAAGAAAGGGTGTACAAGGTTCTGCAATTTGCCTACATCCATGGTGCAAATGGTAGCTTGGGCTATGATCCAAATCCTAACCTATACACAATACAATGGTTCAACTGCACCCACAGTCAAGAGCACTAACCCACAGTTTATGTGGCACCCACAAAAAGGAGCTACAACCCCTACTATCAAGCACGCATTCTATGGTCAATTATCACAATAAATGGACTTATAAATTATCTCCCAATAACAGCTCAAACTAGGCTAGGAATTTCATCAAACATGTTGCTTCTTTTCTTTGCTGATTCCTCTCAATGAAATTTGCCATGTTGCACTAAGTTACTTACGGATGTATGCATGCGGTCCGGGAACACTTTGGGGTGAACACCCATCCTATACCTATTACCTAGTACATATGAATGGAATATAACAATAACAATTACCTCCGACCTATGTCAATTCCCTCCTGTACGAACTACACAAACCCTAGGTTTGTTCTTCCTCTTCTTCTCCTTCCTTTCTCTTTGCTTCTCCTCAAATAGAGCACAACATTCACCGGACCAACCAACCACAAGAAGCCTTCCTTGAATCTCCTACTCAAGCCCTAGGTTTGTAGCAAATCTCTCTTTAACTTCTTCCAACACTTCTTGATGCCATCTAGAGTGCACAACACCAAATCTCTCTCCCATAGATGCTTGAATCAACAATGAAGCATAGGAGATTTGGGGATTCTTGGATTAACCATTAATGGAACTTCCTCTCCCCATGAATCACTCCTCTCAAGCTCAAAGAACTCTCCCTTAAGTTCTCTCTTGAAGTCCTAGGTCCCTTGTCTAACTCACAATCCAAAAATCCACTTAGAACCCTCAAAATCATGTCTCTCGGAGGAGCCAGTCGACCTCCACAGGCAACCAATCGACCAGTTGAGTTTAACTCTCGGCCAGAATGGATCTGGTTCCAACAAACCAGCCGGTTCCATGATCCGGCAGCCCAACCTCTACTCACTAAAATGGTCGTATCTCTCTCATCTGATCTCCGTCTAATTTGATTCTTTTTCCATATGACAGCTGACTCAACGGGATACTATGTTCATGTTTTCACCATCAACCCAGAATCAATGTACGAATCCCAAAATGGAGCTTGAATCCAACCGATGTGCAAACACTGCTTCCTTTATCACACATGCCATGCCTGATAATCAAGCCATAACTTCCTAGTCCGATATTGGATTGATCTGTTTCCTAAATGGTTGGAAAGCTAATTTCGAGATTTTCATTCCTCATGCTTTGAGCTCTTATCCCAACTAAAGGACAGCTCAAAAAATCTCTGAAACTTCCTTTAGCAAACATGCCATGAATCTGAGGTACATGAATAGTACATGGATAATTCTCTTCGAGCATAAAGCAATTGGTGAAGCTGTGGTGCGCTCTCACCAGGAGATTTTGAGTTCGAACCTCCTGGCCGTTACCTCCTCCTCCCCCTCTATAGAATAGGTACTAAATAAACGAAGTACACAGATAATTCTTTTATAAAGGGATACAAATCACCATTGTCTGAATTTCTGCCATGATGCATGATACAATGACGGATTGTCCATGCCCAAAAGGCATGACATCAACTAAACCCACAGAGAGAGATATGGCAACTAATAAGCGAAAAAAATATCCATACAACAAAAGTAAGTAGAAGGCAATATTGGAATGCAAGTGGGTCTTTAATACTTTAATCATTCATCCTTTAAATTTGGGATTTTTCAAAGAAGATAGTAATTGTGCAATGGGAGGAATTGTAAGAAAATGATGTGATCCTGAGTCCAATAACCCTGATGTACATCACTTTGGTCCCACAAAAGTAATAAAATTCCAAGTACAAAATACCAGTGGCAATTCTGTAATTTCTGGTAATGATTTAAGACCCTATTGTTAGGGGACAAAGACCTTGGACCGAAAGGTAAATAAATTTAGGAGAAGGGATCTTTTGCAAGTACAAATCAAATGGAACTAAAAATATCAATAGAGTGACAATTGCCAATAGGAGGCCTTAATTGTAAATAGAAGAAGTTGGCTTCTTCCTCTTCTCGAACAGCTTCTGTTTTGGATGTTTCCGATGAGAGCTCAGCCAAATCAAACAATCGTGATGAGATTATAGGTGAAGTTCCAAACTCCCAAATGTCTAAAGTTACACCAGCAACTGACTCAGAGTTCGGATATGATTTTAGTCATAAATTTCTGAAACAAGAGTGGAACATCTAGACCTTAGCACCACTCTCTTGGTTGGCTGCTTTAAATGGTGTCAAATTCTACACCTGAGATCACCCTCATGTATGGATTCAAATCCCAACAAATTTCAATGAAACCAAAGAGTTCTATTGATTCCTATTAGTTTCCAAACTAATGTAAAAACAATGCAGCAGCCAATAAAACGAAATAATTCAAACTGGAAAGAAAATTAAGGGGAAGAAAGAGATTTGCATAAAAGAATCTTAAGGGAAAAAGAATAATGGTGTGACTTGTGAGTATGGATCACACCTGAAACAAGGATTCAGAGAAGATGAGAAAGACTAGTACATCAACAGCTCCTGGCAGCCAGTGACAGAGACTAAAAAAAATTCATTCCAATTTGGAAAACTGAAAGTTATGATGGTTACATGATAGTATATAAAGACCAAAAAGTAAAACACATTCCTAATCCCATCCTGAAACAGAAATAGAGTTCAAATCAAACTCCACAACCCAATCTCCTACAATTCTATCAAAGGATAAAAGAAAATT